>NC_142613.1:38553185-38858985 GCF_059453375.1 Lepisosteus platostomus
ATCCGCAATATGGAAACAGAACCTGTGTAATTGTTGATAGATGATGTACTCGTAACATTTTTTCAAGACGAACTACAACATTTAAAAAATGACTTGTATGTACTTGATATCTCTAATCAATCCACGGGTCCCAGCACAAAACGAAAGTAAAACGCATACCGTTTCGCGCTTCTTATTAGTTGCTCAAAAGTAATTTGACCGTATGAAATGCATAATATAAACCTAGAAACATATACGTGAGCAGTACTTAAGCACTGTAGTATCGGTGTTAAGACATACCTCTCAAATACTGTAAATCAAGTTAAAAATATCTCAAGACCGATTCTGGTCGTAATGAAACCATGCAAGGGAGTTTTTATGTCCGTTGCAGTTCTTTTGCAACATGAATATAATTATATCGTTATTAATTTCTTGAGATACGCGATTCCATATTATATTCCCTTTTAATCAAATTCTAAAAGTATGCTTGTTGACTCCGGTATCACGTTAGTTAAAGACTTCGAAGCTTACAATGTTTAGGGAGAAATGGAATACCGGTGTGTATTTTTTTCTTTAAAGTACCGAGACCAGCCATATACTGTATGTTTATGTTAAGATTTCCCTTCAGTGGTAAAATTAGATATGAATATTCAATACTTAAACGGGCACAGTTAAGACATTAAATATACATATACATATTGTATACAGTACAGTTTGCATACGGTAATATGTTTATGTTACGCGATTAAAAAATAAATAAAACTGGAAGGTCCAGCACCACCATTATGTTTATATGGTTGTTTTTGTTGGTTGGTTGTTATTATGGTTATTAATAATACGATCTATAGTTGAAATCTGAGCCTAAATAAAAAGAAAAAGCAAGTGATTAGGTTTATGAGCAATCTAATTACTTATTCGTTTAAAACGCTATATAAAATAAAGTTTATTATTAATTTGCTGGACAGAGCGGTGAGCATTATTATGCATAAGACAAAGATAACGATCCTGATCAGTTTAGAAATCTGTGTACGCTGTAAGGTTTTTACTTCTTAAACTTTTAAAATACACGTTTTGAATAGAAAGAAATCCTCTTCCTGGCACAGTGTGTATAGCAAACCAGCACGTCTTTTTTCTCCAATCAGAGGGGTGTCAGATAGTGTCAGCCAATCACCATTCTGCGTTGGGTAGCAACGGGTGACTGTTCTCAGGCGGAAGATGTAAACAGCTTAATGTTCGTGTTAAATAATTTTTTTTAATTCAATTAAACGGGCACAGTTAAGACATTAAATATACATATACATACTGTATACAGTACAGTTTGCATACGGTAATATGTTTATGTTACGCGATTAAAAAATAAATAAATAAAAATGAAAAGTCCAGCACCAGCTGGATTCAAACACACAACCTGCCAGTTGGTAGTCACGCACCTAGACCAGTAGGCTACAAGACAGCTCGCATGATCAGGCAGGCGAAACAGCCCTACACAGCCCTGCCGCAGTACACGGATATAATCATACCGTTATTAAATTCTTTAGATATGCGATTCCATATTATATTCCCTTTTATTCAAATTCTAAAAGTATGCTTGTTGACTCCGGTATCACGTTAGTTAAAGACTTCGAAGCTTACAATGTTTAGGGAGAAATGGAATACCGGTGTGTATTTTTCCTTGTGATATTTTAAGCTCTAGTTGAATGATAGGTGTCGCATTTTAAATCATTTTCGTAGCTAGAAATTATGAAACGCCCTGTTAAAAGCAAGGAAGTTTTTATGCCCGTTGAAGTAAAACAAAATGCCTGACAAAGTATGGCTTGGACAGATTCCAAGTGCTTGTACAAATGTGCTAAAGAAATTATACTTTGAGTATACAGCTTGTCCAAAGTCATCCATTATTAATACTATTAGTAATATCTTCAGTAAAGGCTTTGATGCATAAATATTTCTGATAAAGGTAGGTTGTGTACTTTTGTCCAACTGAGCAATCTTGCTTTCATAAAATATACCAACATTTTAATGACTGATAATTAACATGCTGTAATACACAGTTCAAAATTAAAGGCTCAAATGCTGTACATGAGAGGTTAAGCTCCCCCTGGCGGTTTTACAAGGCGACGCCGGATAGTTAGTCACGTGACACACGTGAAATGCGTGATACCGCGTGATACCGTGACACGCCCACCGGGGTATGCCGCGAAATACCTCACCCATTTTGAATGGCTGCATCTGTATCATTAAAATCATTTGGTATTACCTCTTCATTCCACATCTGTATTTCTATGACAATGATATGGAGGTGTATCTTTAGTTTCTGTCCACCATATAGTAGCCTGGGCCCTTCTAGAACATACAGTATATCAAAAACATTGCCTTAAATAGAAATGTTAAAAAAAATAACTAAATTACTCCAAACTAGTCAGAAATATTTCAAGTAGCACTCAGGATGTAGTAATAAAATATTTTAAATTATTTTTGCAATTAATCTGTTTCAATTTTTGAGCATTTTGTTTCTTTTTGTAACGTCATGCTTCAGTGGTTTGTAAACTAAGCAGGTTTTTTGCTGTTGACAGGAAACAATTACAATATTCACTAACGTTTGGCTAAAATTTCCTTTTTCTTTGGTTGTCAATGCCAAAATTGACAATGTTTTGCAGGTGGAAAGTGTGGTTTCAAACTTTTGATTTTTGACCATATTTGTTGAAACACATTTAGTCTGCAAAAACGGCACAATTGGGCCCAATTTAGTTTTTGAGGAAACAAAAAGATAACACTTTTCCTGCATTTCAGATACTTCCTTAAGCACAGCAAATGCAACACAAATTGTCTAGGTGTTGTTCAAACCCTAACCCTAACCCTTGCTTGGGTCTTTCTAGAACATACTGTATATCATAAACATTGCGTTAAACACCAGTGTTGATCATTTTACCTACCTTATTCCACACTAGTCATAAACATTTCAAGTAGCATTTAAGAAGTAGTAATAAAATATTGTAAATGTTTTTGCTGTGAATCTGTATCAGTTTTCCAGTTTTTGTTTTTGTTTTTTTGAACATCGTGCATAGGTGGCGTGTAAAATAAGAATGTTTTTTTGCTGTTGACAGGTTAGGCTTACAATATTCAGTAACTTTTGGCTATACTTCCCATTTTGTTTTCCTGTGAATGCAAAAAGTGAGAATGTTTTGCAAAGGGAAAAGTGTGATTATAAACTTTTGAGTTTTTACCTTTTTGGTTGACGCACCCCTTGGGTCAGCAACAATTGCAAAATTGGCCAAATTTCATTTTTGAGGAAACAAAAAGATAACACTTTTCCTGCATTTCAGATGCATCCTTAAGCACAGCAAATGAATCACAAACTGTCTAGGTGTTGTTCAAACCCTAGTCCTACAGTACGTAAAAAAAATTCATCACTATCTGCTGTTTTGCTGTTATTCATTTCCATAATGGCTTTCATCACCTCAATAGGTGTTGGTACAGTTCTCAGACTGGGTGTTGTGGAATGAAATTGAATCTACAGTATTATGATTAACAGTGAATGTTTGTTAAAACAGATCTTCAAAAATGTTCCACTAATGGGTATTGGCTGCCTTGCTTGCCATGATCCATTCCCTAACTTACAGGCACTGTTCCTTAGGTACTTGGACCATAACTTGAAGAAACTATGGATTTCTATAAGTTTTTGTAGTTTGTATAAGATGATTGTTTGCCTTGTCTCTCCACCATCTGTTTTTCAAGGCACAAGTTATCCTTCTAACCTCCATCTATGTTTGATGGAGGTCCAAATATACTACTTGGAGTTTGGGTCATACTGCCATGTGTGGAATAAGGTTATTGATCATTAGACCATTTTTGCCAAACCAGTCCTGGTGTAAGTTCTTCTGACCAGGTGTTGGTGAGTGTTTGTCTTGAGGTCTTCCCTTAAGGAGTATGAACACTTCTTTACTTGCCTGTGACTTTGATTATCTGTGGACCTTGTTTCTTCCGTAGAAATGAAAAAAGAAGAAGAAAAACCAAAAACAAATACAGCAATCCTAAGGCATTATAATAAATCTAATATGTATCCACCAGCCTTTAGTCAACTTTACAAATCTATCAAAATTTCCAATCTTAGTAACAAGGCTGTTAGCTTGCAGCAGAAGTAGGGTCACACAGAAATAACATTATGTTTTGTATCATTTGTCATAAAGGTGAAATAGGTGTTGTGCTTCATATTTCCTTTGGTTATTTCTGGAAAATGTGAAAAACTTCCAATGTTTGGACTAGGACATACCAAACACATGACAATGGTTTATCTCTATGACAAACTACAAATGGCTCTGTTCAACTGTGGTGCACAGTATGATTATGTTTGTTCATTGTTTTCATCTGTTTATACAGTACGTCTTTATTTTAGATAGGGTTTAGGGGATTCTGTTCTTAGACAGGTAGAGTGCTGGAGAGATCATCCACCTTCCTTACAGGGGGAATTCCCTAGGGAACAATTTAGAGTAAACCAATCAAATCTAATGTGCGTGAACATGCATGTCTCTGGGAGTTGGCAAGAAACCAGAGTTTGCCCACACATCCAGTATGCATATTGGACCCCTTTTTAAAACAAACTAGGAGCATAAAGACACAATAGGGATTTAAATGCCTTAAATGCTTTGAAAATGGGGACCAAAGTATTTAATTAATCGAAGTTGAAAGTGCATGCTGTGAAACAGTAGATTCCACCATTGTATTATGTCACGAGACAGTTTGCAGTGATGTCCAGTTTGTCATGAGACCATATAACCGAAAACTTTAATGAACATGAATATTGTAATTGGCATGTACTATATGATGATGTGCATCTTTGATAAGAACTCAGCCTCTAGGATAGGCTGACACTAAGTGATATTCCCTTGAAATCAGGGTTAGCAAATGCTGGATATATACTGTAAATATTCCTATATTACTGTATATCGTTGGAAAGCACAATGAATGAAAGATCAGTGTCAAAAGAAATTTGATTCCTTCAGTAGGTGATCAGGATTCAATTATGAAGTAGAGTGGAAGAAAGCAATTTTTTTGAAAAACAGTTTTTTTCATTTTTAATTACACTGTAAAAATCACTCTACAAGACAAACAATTATTATAATGTTCAATTCATCAACATGATTTCCATATTAAACTATTTAATTTGTGTATGAAAAGTTAATTTTTCAATCAAGTTGCTTTTATTTGTACTTACAAAACTCTTTTACTATGTTTCACCCAACAGACAAAAACTGGAATAGCCCTGCTGTATAATGAAGAGACTGGTAATACTTATGACATTCGACTTAAGCTAACAAAGGAGATATTAACAATACAGAAACAAGACGTTGTTTGCATCACTGGAGGTGAATCCAGTTCAAATGTAAGTACTAAAGCTTTATACTTTCTTACAATAATGCAGAAGATTTGATCCTTTACATAGCAAGTGTGATTCATAAATACTATAAAGTCATAGATAAAATAAACGACATTTTTCATTATTTTGTCACATTTAAAATGTTACAATCAATTTCCTTCTAAACAAAGTCAAGTAAAATAAATGTAATGAAGTAGAGAAAATAGGATTATTGAAATTAACAATATATACAGTACTTCTTTACCCCAAAGTTTTGAAAATTCATGAAACGACAGTTTAATCCATCTCCAGGGGCAATTGCAGCTGCAAAACATTCCATCATTGGTTCCACTAACTGTTCACAGATATCTGCAGGGATACGGGACTCCTCAAAACAAAGTTAATGCAAATAATAATTCTAATAGTTTCCTCCATCCCTCATTTTTCTATTGGTGCTTTTCATCTACCCACAACTATCCATAAAAGCATGAGGTTGTCTAGTTTGGAAGGTGAATAATATCAACAAAAAATAAGAATAGCAAAATGCCAGAGGGTGTTGTTTTTACATGTAAAAACAATCTTGACTATTGTGAGGTCACTAACAGTACAGTACATCATTCTTCTTACCCATAGCATATTTGTGAGACATTTGTGATTCAAATGTCTGGTCTGCTATTAATTTAAACTCTTCAACTATTCTGGACATTCCAGTTTGATGCACACCCAGCACTTAAATACCCTTACAGTATCATTGGATAGTTCTAATATTATTGTGTAAGGGGTTTTCTTGTTTTCTTGTTCTTTAAATATGGAGTGCACTTTGGTTAAACACATAGATTACTTTGTTTTGCAAGTAATTAGAAGACTTTTACAAGTATCAAAGATTTCAAAGATTTGTTGGTTGCAGCACATGTAATGTATGACTCGAAAATTAAGTAGATGATCTTGTAAAAAATTGCTATATTTATCTTAAGTAATCCTTCAATTCCATGTGTAAATAAACAATAGCAGTGGTAAACTCCGCTAATTAAATCTTTACTGATTAAATGTAAAACATGATCTGATGCACTGTATATAATTGTATTGTTTGTTGTTGTTTAACATTGTTTATAATTGTATTCCCCTAATTCCCTTTTCACATATTTAATTTGAATCAATTAGAAAAGCAGTAAACAGTTCTTTTACCTCAAGCTTCAGCACATTGAAATCCTTTTTATCCTTTATGATTTCAGCCTTTACATGTAAACTCAGAATGACTAAATTAGATCAATTATAAACGTAATTGTTCTAAACGAATGCTTTTTCCAATGTCTTTAGCCTGTAAAAATTTTTTAGTCACCCATGAAATCTACAGGGTTGAAGGTATTTTTGGTAAGGTGGGAATTATTAAGATGGGACAGGGGAAGTTGGTTTAAAAATGGAATGAAAAACATATCTAACAAACAATGAAAAGGCTAAATTCTAGTTAAATTCTTAGGAGTCATGTGTCCCAGACTACTGCTTACCTTTAAAACTTTAATACACCATAACTTTGGCCATAATGTAGACATTGTGAATGCATCACAGTGAATACATAATATTTATATTAATGCAAACAAAGAAAAATACAGAAGCTTGTGACACACAACATTCTTATGACAGTAAAAATTAGTTTTAATGAAAACTACATTGTACAGTACAGTTACACATATTGATGTGGGACATATAATTCAATTGTATTTCCAGTTAATTGTTTTATATAACTTTTTTTCACTAATCAATTCCATGGTATGGAATGAATTGAATACAAATCATAAAAATTTTGCCCATTGGAGTCATGTGGGCATGTGGAATTTATAATGATCACAGCACACATGGCTGCCAATTTAAACTGCTTCGCTATATAAACCAAGAAATAATTCTTCAAGCTGACATAAAACTGAATATAGCACCTAGAAATAGTGTTTTGTGTTCTATACTGACAAACTTGACATAATCCACATTGGTCAGTTTTCTTGAAGCCAAACATATTTGAACAAGGTCTAGCATGTTACTGTACTGCTCTTACTTTATTTCTGGTGAGTTTAGTTTAAAGTTTATATACCATCACCATTTATGGACAAAATATAGTCACTGCATTTTATGTGGACCTTTATGTAATGCTGACATATAGTGCCATGAAAAAGTGTTATTGAAAAGTTTTGACACTGAATGTTTTCAGGTCTTCAACCAAAATCTAATTTAAGATAAAGGGATCCTGAGTGAACAAATAACTCTTTTTTTACTTATTTGATGAACAATTTATCCAACACCGACAGGCATTGTGTGAAAAAGTAATTGCCCCCGAGTTAAATCAACCCAATTAAAGAGATTAAAGTCAGCTGATTGAACACAGCCAGGCTTGATTATAGACAGCTCTGCTCAATATAAACCTCACTTACTGTATTTTGACCCTTACCATTAGAGTCAAGTTGCCAGCACAAAGATTCAACAAGCACATTATACCATGATCAAAGGAATTTCCTGAAGAGATCAGAAAAAAAGTTGTTGATTTCTATCTGTTTGGAAAGGGTTAAGAAAAACTATTTCTAAAGCTCTGGGACTCGAGCGAACCATAGTGAGAGCCATAATCTCCAAATGGAGAACACTTGGAACAGTAGTGAATCTTCCCCAGAGTGGCCAACCTGTCAAAATTTCTCCAAGGGCGCAGCATAAAATCATCCAGGAAGTCACACAGGATCCTAAAAAAAACATCCAAAAAACTGCAGGCTTCTCTTGCCTCAGCTAAGGTCAGTGTTCATGACTCCACAATCAGAAAGAGACTGGGCAAAAATGCCCTTCATGGGAGAGTAGCAAGGCAGAAACCACTGCTAACCAAGAAGAACAAAAATGCTCGTCTCTCATTTGCCAAGAAGCACCTGGATGATCCCCATGCCTTTTGGGGAATGTGCTATGGACAGATGAGTCAAAAGTGGAACTTTTTGGACGACATGGGTCCCATTATGTCAGGCGTAAAACAAACACAGCATTCCACAGTAAGAACATCATACCAACAGTCAAACATGGTGGTGGTAGTGTGATGGTGTGGGGATGCTATACTGTCTCTGGACCTGGACAACTTGCCATAATTGAAGGAACCATGAATTCTGCTCTGGATCAGAAAATTCTTAAGGAGAATGAACAGTCATCCGTCCGTGAGCTGAAGTGTAGTTGGGTCATGCATCAAGACAATGATCCAAAACACAAAAGAAGTCCACATCAGAATGGCTGAAAATATGCTAAATTAAAGTTTTGGAGTGGCCTAGTCAAAATCCAGACCTAAACCCAATACAGATACTGTAGCAGGACCTGAAACAAGCAGTTCATGTTTGAAAACTACTGATGTTTCTGAATTAAAGCAGCTCTGTGAGAAAGAGTGGGCTAAAATTCCTCCACAGCGATGTGAAAGACTGATATTGAATTATAGGAAGCATTTGGTTGCAGTCATTGCAGCTAAAGGTGGCACAACCAGTTATTAAGTGTATTACTTTGTGTTGGATAACTTTGTTTATTACATAAATGAAATAATAAAAATGTGTTATTTTTTTTACTCAGGTTCCCTTAATCTGTTCTTAGATTTTGTCTAAAGATCTGAAAACATCCAGTGTGACAAATATGAAATAGAGGAAACCAGGAAGTAATACTTTTTCATGGTGCTATAGTTTTTCAGTTGTTGTTATTCAGTATTGTTTTCTCTTTTGGTGTTTTAAGTGGGTTAGGGAAGCTGTTGTTGAGTATGTCAATAAACAGACATTCTTATTTTCTTTTGACTGTTTTATTAACTACACAAATCACACCTTTATGCCATATATTCCCGCCTTCCATTTCTCATTCTGTTGTCTTGCGATGTCTACTCACTATACTACATCCCCTACTTTGTTATTTTTAAAGTTCATAACTTTATCATACAATTGTAACAATTCTATATCAACACACAGGAAACTATTATTATCTATTACAACAACATTTACATAAAACCTTCCATTTCTGTTCAACAGATTCAACCCTCTTTTTTTCTTGTAACAACAATATCTATGTGTAACAACTCAAATGTTTGTTCAATTTCTGCTTACATCACTTCTAAATTTCTAGCAGTCTAAGTAACGTCTACATAAATAACAAACAAAATAGGCCAATTATCATTTGGAGGGCTATGCAAGTCCTTTATTTTTAAGTGTCTCTGTATTGAGCCGGTTTCCTGATAACCCTGCCACGTCTGGTTGTTACTTCACTTTTGGGTAAAGTTACTGGCTCTCCTTTGGATGTACTCTCCCATGTCTGAGAATGCTGCATTTCCTACATGTCAGAAAGTCCAGTGTATCTCTTGGCTCATCAGTGTTGGGTAGAAGTAGTTTCTTGTTTATTGATACTTCTTAGATGAATTGGGATTATTGAGAATTTGGAAGCTCACACTCCTCTCTAAATCTATCTAAAAGCTTCAACATCACTACTTCGCACCGGCCATCCCAGTAAATAAATCTATGAGAATGCACACATTTCATTCAATTAAAAGTAGAGCTATTTGTTTATTTTTGAGAGTATTTACATGTCCTTGAGACCATACTGTACGGTCCTTTCATGGGCCACCCAGTATTAAATCATCCTTGTCATCACTTTATGTGCAAAAATCTTTGATTCACATTTTTTAATTTGTGTGAGGCTATACAGTACCTTTTAGAATTTTCAGAATACACCTTCTGGAAAGGTATTTTATAGGGGAAGACATAGGGAACTGATTTATTACAATTATTTTTCAGTGTTAAATGTACTGGAAAAAGAAACATATCTCCAGCCTCTTTCTGCATTCTAAAGCTTTCAGACCTTTTCACAATATTTAATTGTATGTCAGTGCTTGCTGTTTGAGAAATAATGGTAATATAAAATTTTACTTTACTATTTGTAGACACAAAATAAATTGTGGCATTGATTTTTTCTCTTTATCTAAGACTCTCAGTTCTTGTATATGATGATGCTCCAATTTGAATTTGATTTGGTACTGGAACATTTTTACATTTAACTGTGGTGATCTGATTTCAGAATAAGCCTGTCATAAAGCAGCTCACTGAAAATATAACAGATTTTTAATAGATTAAATTGAACCATATCTCATTAAGGGAGGTTATTAATGCTTAATTAGGGGCTCTTGTATAGATTGTGCTTCTTATCTGAACAAATCCCATATTGAGTAGACTTCACAGTTAGGAATGACAATTTTGCAGCTAGAAAAATAACAACATTGTAATTTTCAGAGAAATGAGCTGCATACTTATTTTCATAAAAAATCCTGCTACTATTAGACAGGTGCAGAAGACACTGGAGACATGCTGACCACCCTAGCAGGTCACTTGTTCTAAAACTAAAACAAAATGATGGCTAATGCTTCTTAACTTAACTAAAGATGATGATCTTCTGCTCGTTAAGCCTGCACATTACTAACAACCGAGGTTGATATTCCTTTTTAGTAACTGTTGGAAATATAGGAACATGTTGGCCATTTAATACTAAACTATTTTTTTCATTCCCTGTATGTTTTTTTTTTCAAAGAGATCAAAAGTCAGACTTAATCTAACATCTCTTACAAACAGTAAATATGCACTGGAATGTTATATATAAATAACTATATACAGTGCGTACAAGTCTGTATCTGAGGGAATGCAAAGGGGCAGATGCATTTTCTCAATTTAGACCAAGGCGATTGCACACAGAGACATGTGCACTACGTTTGTGATCTTTTAATCTATTCTTTTGCACCTGAACTGGTTTAGGGTTGCCATACTGAAGGTGCTGATTACCTACAGTATGCAATTTGGAATAATCTAATTTTCTTTAAAATACATACAGTACAATCTGCATTTATAAGTTTAATCAATTGGAGTACTGTCTAGAGATTTATTAAAATGTCTTATTAGAAAGTAGTGTTGAAACAGAAAGAATAAGGTTCTGGATTCCGAGATGAAGTTAAACAGATGAGTTTATTGCATGCAGGGAACAATAGAACCGAAGTCTTGTTTCCCGCAAGAAACAACAAAACCGAAGTATTGTTCAAAGTGCTGGGACAAACTTTCAGTTTATATAGCATTTTCCTGCTGCGTCTGATGTCACTCATTATTATGGTAAAGGGGGGAAGGTCACGATGTCTGGCCAGTTTACAGCCTTTTGGCCAAATGGTTAATCAGTTATAATGATTATGTCACAAAAATATTTAAATAAGACACTTAACAGAAGCCTTTTAAACTAGAACACTTTATACTGTATTCTTGTATTTTGTAGACAGCTAAAATACTGTATAAATATTGATAATGAAAATGTTTAATTAGAAACTAAGAAAGTTTTCTAATTCTTTGGTCTGATTAACAGGAATTAAACATTTTTTTAGCATTAAATGGTATTTAAAACATTCCAAAATTATTTGGTCAATCATTTGATTTTTCTTATCCAAGAGCTACAAGGATTTACAGTATGTTTAAATTCCTTCATAATTATTAGCATTCTTGTTATTAATAGCATTTGAAATGCTGAATTATCTGGAATTAAGAAGTTCAAAACAAAAACGTTTGAAAATGAGTAACTGTACGTCAATTACTCTTGCTGTAACCATAACAAAATAAATTACTTAAATTACCCTCTATTTATCTATTATCAAAACATGTTTATTCCCAGTAATGGTTATGGAAATCCAAAGTCTGTAATAGACTACTATTAAAAATGATTATATTTAAAGATTTCTTTGTTGTAATTGAATGTTTGTCATGTCATTTGCCAAACCGCTTTATACTGTACCATACTTTGTTGCGGAAAGTCGAAGCCTACCTGGCAAGCAAAGAGTGCAAGGCAGGGTACACCCTGGACGGGGTGCCAGTCCATCGCAGGGCAAGTGCAAGCCAATCATACATTGGGACAATTTGGAGGCCACAGTAAAAGTCGAGGGGGGAAATTTGGCCCGGACACCAGGATAACTCCTTACTCTTATCGAGAAAATGCCCGGGGATCTTTAATGACCAGTGAGAGACAAGACCTCAATTTAACGTCTCTTCTGAAAGATGGGAACCACTACAGTATAGTGTCACCACCACTGTATTGGGGCATTAAGACCCACACCCCCCACTGGTCCCACTAACACCACTTCCAGGAGCAACCATAGCTTTCCAGGAGGTCTCCCATCCAGGCTGAACCCTTCATAGCTTCAGTTGAGCGGTAGGGTGATATGGCCGCTGGCATTGAATGTTTGTGACTCTTCAAAAACATTTTAGTTTATTTGCTTGAGTCTTGATCAAGACTTTTTCATTTTTCTGAAAAGCCCAAACAATTATTTTTCATTTTGTGTATGATGAAGTATAGTAGCCCATGGCTAGAACTGCACAATACTAAGCACAATCATGTACCTAAATATTCAGTCTTCTATATGGTCATAGTTAACATTGTTCTTGTAATTGAATGTACCCACACACAATGGCATAAATGTTCTACCAAACAGTCAATTAGGTGAACAGCCTCATATTTTCCTGAGTTTGTTGCTGGTTGCATTTTTGAAGGCAATGCAGTAAATTACTTAATGAAGGTAATTGATATTTTAGAGCAGGGGTCTTAAGCACATTTCCTGGAAACAACCTTAGCTCCCTACTTTGTGGAAAAATAAACATAATTATTGCTATTATTCTTCAACATCTGTAAAGTAGATCAGTGCTATGGGACAAATGGTGGCCACAAACAAAATGTACATGAACATAGGAGATCTGGGACCTCTTTTTATTTTTTTTATACTCTACAAAATCAGCAGGTCAGTCCCCTCTAAATATATGTATAGTCCTACTGTCCTACTGAAAACATAAACATATAAAGTATATACTGAGCATGATCCATAATTATTTAAAAATTGTTTGAAACAGCTACGTATTAACAAGCTTTTCGTTACTTATTATTTTGTCCAGATATTTAAACACCTTAAATCATGTGTGATTAAGGTTTCCAATTTACTAAATTAATAGATAATTTTGTTTCTTTGAACATATACAGGGTTGTGAAGAAACATCACATTCATTCAAATAGTTTGAAAATCAATGAAAACATATTTATAGAAAACACAACAGAAGAAACACTTAATTACTTAACATTTACTACTGTGAATTATCTTTCAAAACAAATGAGGAAGCTTATAAATTTGTGTCTACTTTATTTAAGTATGGTGGGAAGAATGGCATAATTTCATAGTTTAATTGGACCTTTTTTTCCAATGACTAGTCTGCTTGATTGGATGATGTCAGTTTGAGTCATAATTTCCCAGAAATATTAAGTATGAAGCCTGAATATTTTGAATAAATCAAGTTTAGAGAAAAAAGGGCAGTAGCTTGATTGTTTCTTTTACAGTACATATTCCTATTTCATTTTTAGTAATACCTTAGGGAAGCAAATATTATTTGATCGATGCTGTACAAAAACTTAAATATTTACAGAGATTACTAGGGCTTTACTTTAGGGGGTGCAAATCACCCTTAACTCTTTATATTATATGTGCTTAACAAACGGTTATTGATGTTGTATTTATAGAATGAAGAGGTGTGTCCATTCAGGTACATAATATATCTAGAAGCTTCTGTAAATATACGAAGATTTACTTTATTTAAGCTGCTTCCCCACAACTTAGTACCTACCTTAGTCTTTTTTCCTAAATGATGCTCATGACAGCATCACTGGCTCCACCTGCTGGCAGACAGCTTAAATAGTTTTCTAAGAAAGGGTTAAACATATGAATGTCAACTGAACATTATAACGTTATAACAGTGGTATGTTGGAAGTGTGTGTCACACTAACACTGAACTGACAATTGGTAAAATATTTAGAAATTACAAATACAGTATCTGACATCAGTTGGATAAGGATTCAGTTAATCACTAATAAGGATCACTTACTGTACTATCAGGTTATTGACACTATATTGAGGTTCTCTTAGTGTAAAAATGGTCATCACTGGTTCACATACTGTATACAGTAAATGTGCAGTTTATAATGAAGTGTTACCCAAAATGTTTGTAAATGAGAACAAAATTAACTTTTGTTAATAACATTTTTAATCATCAGTAGAGGTCTGCTAATACTAATTAGTACTATTAATGTGTATTTATAATCTGTTAATATATTATTATTAATTTTATACATGTATTTTGGAACCACATACCTAAAGTACAGTATAATCTTCAGTTTTCTACAAAGGCTGGAATATACAGTACTGGCAGTATTGTATTTTTCACAGAAATTTACTACTACATATTTACTCGGGTTCAAATAATCAGGTACATTAAAGAAGACACACTGTGCAGATTAAAATGCTTTTTCCACATATCTATTTATGCTCAACATGCTAGGAAATATTTTTTGTCCATGCAAAATCATCCACTGTATGTGAAGCTCAACATAGACAGATGTAATGCAAAGTCTTTATCTTGTGTGGTGACTGCTGTGATCAATGCTACTGTTATGATCTAAACATGTATGGTGTTCATGAACGTTCATATAATACCTTACTCCCTCCTCTAAAAATCAATCTTACCATTCCCTCACCTCCAAAACTTCATTTTTCCTCAATCCTGCTTCAAAATGTTCTTCTTCCTCTTTCAAAACTGTGCTCCTTGCTTTGGAAGTCCACGCTCCCAACTTACGCATCACTTACTATACAATCATGTTGATATTTGATTGCAAAGACAGTTAAACTCTGTCTTTGAGAAGAGGAAACAGCATGTTTTGGAGTAGAGAGGAGGATATCCTAATATTGTATGTACACCACATACAGTACAAGTGTCCGATCGAGTGTCAGAATTAGTTCTAGGAAAAATAACTCCAATCATATTCTCAAGCAAACCTAATAGATCTTAACTCACACACTGAAGAAGGCTCCACGGCCGAAACATTGTGTTTTCTGTCTTCTTTTATTCAGCACGGAATAAACCTATTACTTGTTCCTTTGCAGCCTACACATGCTGATGCAACTACCAACCTGAACTACTACAGCCTACACCTGCTGCAACCCACTATGTCTTCCTCCAAATCTTTTTCTAGATCTCTTCGTCATACCCTTTCTTCAACTCTGGGCCACTTGCCCGCTTCTCTCACAGACACCTGAAGAAGGCTCCACGGCCGAAACGTCGTTTTCTTTCTTCTTTTTTTTCAGCGTGGAATAAACCTATTACTTATAGGCTACGCATGCTGACGCAGCTACCCACCTGAACTAATAGATCTTGACTACAATGTGCTATGGACTGTCATCACTCAGACAAACTGTACAAGTACCAAATTTATAGCATTGACTGTCTTCAGTTCATACTAACAGCAAATTCATTTATATAAAACAAGCTGTTTATTTTGAACAGTTTGTCTTTCAGTTGTTGGTAGAGCCAGCTCGAAACAGCAATTACCATTGGGCTACAGCAGAGTAGAGCTAATAATCTGCCATTTGTGGACTAATTTTCAAGAAGTGTAAAATGTTATCTAAACAATCTTGAAAATTTATAGCAATGTTTACTTCGATTAAACCCAAAAGTGATGGGCACAGATGAAAAATAGATTAAAATCAATGCGGGATGCAGTTTTGGAGGTTGAGGATGAAGTTATTGCTTAGCTGATTAGACACCTCAGGAATCTCCCCAAGTACACATTTCTTACTAAAGAACTAGTATTACAAAACTTTGTACAATTACAACTACAGTACATACAGTATATTGTATAATTTATTAATAAAGGGGAAAGACATTACCCATGTTTTATTTTTTTCAGAGTTGTTTTTATGATGTATGTTTCACACTTTACACCTTGTCCTCATACATATAGCACACTGTGTGATGACAGATCATTAACTACTTTTGTCTGTTTTTTCAAACTGTCATGAATGTTAGCATGTGAGTCAAGTGCAGAAGCTGAAGCTTTGTGCATTCATTTTTGTTTTCTCAATTTTCTCTCTTAATTTGCTTACTGAAGTGCACATAGGCAGATCATACTCATTATGATAATCCCAGTAATGGGGATATCATGTGCAGGCTGAGTGTTTGGAAACCAAAGAACTAAAATCATCTTCACCTTTAATTACCATTGATCTTCTCCAAGGAGAACAAAATTTAAAAGACAGAGTTGCATGGCTCTAGGCATCAATATGCACAGTGCAGCTGAAAAATAAGGTAAACAAAAAGTAATTGAATCACGGTCCATCTCAGTCTATTCCATTCCTTTTATTTTAAGATCTTGGCAAAGTTTAGACCTCTGTACTATTTGAAACTTTATAAACATTTTAAATCACACCCGTATTTGTGCAGTATAATATCTATTTTTTTAAGTTGCTTACAGTGTCTTGTGTGAGTATTCACTCCATTCCAAAGATCAAATTTTGTTGAACCATTTTTTGCATGCACTGTTTTTAATTGAATATTTTTGTCAAACTGTGAATGTGACCCACTTTCATGGGTGAACAAAGTTAAATGTCAACATATAAAAAACCACAAAGCAAAATAATCACAGCTGCAAGTCTTTTTTTAAGAGTCTTCACCAAAAAAAAGCACATCAGGATCCTGATCCACAAACAGAATGGGCAAATTTCACCCATTCTACCCATTCTTCTTCCTCTGTTAAGTTTGTTAGGGTTTTTTGATGAACAGCAAATTTCATGTCTTTCTTCAGATTTTATATCAGATTCAAGACATTCAACTCCATCTTGTTAAACCACTCCAGTATTGCCCATGTCTTTTGCTTTGCGGTAATGATGAAAATTGAATTTTAATATTTAGTGCTTAGGAGAGGACGTTTTAGAATGTTTTCTTTTTTTTTGCTATATCCATTATATAGTAAAAATAATTTTAAATTAATATGTCTCAGTCCCTTCTGATGAGAAGCAGCCTCATAATAAAATGTTACTACCACCATGTTTAATAGTTAGGGCTGTGTTGAGTTTGCACCAGACTGCATTATTACCCAAGTGTTCTAGTTTTGTCTCATCTGACCACAAAACATTTTATGTTTGCAGTATCAATTAATTGCAAACTCCATGCAGCAAGAAATGGCTTCTTTCTTGTCAATCTGCCATAGAAGCCACCCTGTGATTCATGAACATTTTCTCCCATCTGAGCCACAGAACTCCGTAGCTCTTTCAAAATTGGCATTGTCCTCATGGGTGTAGCTCAAATTAATTTCTTCCTTGTCAGTTTGGTTCATTTTGTGTTTCCAGCCAGCGCCAATTTAGGAAACTCTGCAGAACTGCTATGAATAAATGTGTGTTTGACGCAGGCAGGTCGGGAGTGGGAGAGAGAAACACTGAAACACTTGTTTTCGCCAGAGACACAATGTAGCCGATGGCTGATAGCCGCAAGACTGATGAGGTGCCAGGAAAGAGCAGCATGTGGGTGTGCTGTGTGAGTGTTGTATGATTTACCCTTTGGAAGAGAGTTTATCTGAGTGCACATGCAATTGTAATGGTCTGTAGCCTGTGAGTACCGAAGAGGTGTATAAATTGTGTTTATATTGCAGTCCATGCCGTCTCATTTTCTGAGAGAGACAATGGTAAAAAGCAGCCTTGTGGACTCAGGGTCCAAAGGTTGCAGTCAACAGTGAAATGACAGGACTTGTTATAGGTTGCAGAAGCCCTCTCATGACTGAATGTGTGTTTGGAGACATCAGAGAAGAGACGTGGTCTGGATAGCAGAGGGCAGTCAGCCACTGACACTCAAGAGACTTCATCAGCTTGTTGATGTGAGAACATGAGTGGTATGCAGGAAGATGGCAGATGGAGAAGATAAGTCTTCCCCAGAAGGGGAACAATGTGTAAGATCTAGGAACCTGGAGGGGTTCCAGCAGAAAAGAACTTTCAGACTGCAGTAGGGTTTCTCTCCTGTCTAGGTGTTTCCATACTTGAGACTCTAGAATGTGAAAGAGTGTAAGAAACAGTAATGAGAACATTTATGAATTAGTGGTGGTCACTGAGCTGGAATTTCTGCCGAAGGGGAGGTACTGTATGTGCAGCTGTAAGACCTGAGAGGAAGCAGTATTCCCCAGCACTGTGGGAGGGCTAATTATTAATTCCTGGTCTACTAGTATTTCTGAGGGAGGACCAGAGAGCAGGGATTTCAGCAAGAAGGATTCTGGCTCTGTGAAATAAGAGTGGTGGATACTGTCTCTCTGGCAATGAGTTACGTCTGACTTGTCTCCACAGTAGGAAAAGAGAAGGACCAAAAAGGATCCTTTGGAGGTGAGTATGCACCAAAATTTAAGTTGTTTCGGGTTGGCAATGAGCTTACCCAGTGAAGTGGATCCTGCCTGGTACACACTTCTTAATGGTTTACTTCACCGTTCGGCAAAGGATATTTAGTGACTTTAATTTTTTAAACCTTTCTCCTGATCAGTGCCTTTCTATGACTTATCTGTGTTGCTTTGAAATCTCCTTGGTCTTCATGGTAAAATCTTTGCCTGAAATAAGATTACTGACGAAAGGACTAACTAAGGTGTTTTTAATATGAAAATTACAATTTCACACTAATTTTGTACATGTGAATTGATTTAGACTTGTCATAGCAAAGGGGGATATACATTTGCAGGTAAAGCATTGGATTCAGTTGCAGGGGAAAGTACCGTGTGTATATGGTTAGTATGGCAAGTTAAGGGACCTATGAACAAGAAGGTTGCACAGAATAGGCGGTCAGCAATATGAAATGACAGGGTGGTAAGGAGAGGTTACCAGTGGAGGTGTGATCTTGTAAAATGGGAAAGTTGTCAGTCATGGTTCTGGGAATAGAAAAGGTGTTAGGGTGTTAGGGAAGCACCAATGGAATGTGGTTGTGAGTCTGGAAGCATGGAAATAACCTTTACCTGTTCCTTTGCAGCCTACACATGCTGACACAGCTCCCTACTGAAATACCTTTAACTGTGCTGCTCTACCAAGATATTAGACAATATTATGCAATTTCCAATTACATCTACAGCATGATTTCCACTATGATGTTCACAGATCTTTGAAGATATACTGTAGGACCATTAAGCCAACAGATCATGCAGATCTCTGTGACATGCTGTTAGAGGTTCAATAGCTTTTTGCAGCCGGAATTGCACATGCTTGTGGTGTCCTTTTATCTGACAACCACTGCCTGTAAACCCTTCATGATATCTAAATTGATTTGTAAGCCGGGTCGACAAATGCTTTTACTAAAAGTCATTCCAACAATGTAACAGCACACTGATGGCACTGGGAAGTGTATATAGACAGAGTTTCTTTTTAAATAGGCTTTTTGCATTGTTATATTCAGTATGAGTCCTGAAGCACTTTCAACAAATAAAGTAATGATTTAAAACCTGAATTGCATTGGTTGTGCTTAAACATTTATTATCTCAGATGTCATTTTTAATCCTTCTTTGTAAAGTTTTTTATTATTGTTTTACCAAGCTAAATTACCATTTTTAAAGCACAGAACTGTTGTACTTCGAAGGCAAGCTGTCGGGGGATTGGGTCTAAGTATCAAAGTAAGTTTTAATCCTTTAAAATTTTTCTCATTGATTTTATTATTACAATTTGCATAGAAATGTGCTGGTTAATTGTGTTAATAATATTATTGCTATATCTGCATTTTAGGGTGGTGCTGAGCATAAAGTGCCTGTAGTCATATCGAAGATTTTTAAAGATCAAGCTGGTAAGGACACTTTGATACTATAATGTTCTTTATTGATTCAGACTATGAATTATGTTTATCTACACTATCGTGGGTGAAGTGCAAAGTAAATTAAGGACTTTAGATATTTATCCAGCAGTTGCAGTAGATCATACAACATACTGCTTGTTTTGTTATCTGCTTGGGTCAGCTGAAATGTAGATCTGAAAATATAAAATTTTGATATAAAATAAGTACTTTAAGTATTGTAAGTATTAAACTGACAATTTCAATTTTTTTGGTTATAGTCTGCTTTTGGTTCCCATATTTTACTCTTTTGAATATTTCCTCTTTATTAGGATTTTGAGAAATTGTAAAGCAATCTGGAATCTATTTTGTATTTTATGCTTGAGATCTGGAGAATAGAAAGCAGTAGGATTAATTATGTTTAATACAATGTCTAAAAAACAGAAAAAAGTTATTTATTTTTTGTAAGATTATAGAGGAATATATAGAGCTATATTGTATATACATTTTAACTTTTTATAAATACTTATTATATGTCATCCCTTTTATATAACATGTAAACAAAAATAACACAAAGTAATCCCAACACTTAAAAAATAAATACTGTAAATGAACAAATAAATAAATCCATGTTAACCCATCTTAATACATATTAAGAGTCAGAATAATTATTTATAATAATAATAATAATAATAATAATAATAATAATAATAATAATAATAATAATAATAATAATTATAATAATAATCAGAAGAAATGTTTTTTGCTAGGATGATCAAAATGCCTTTAATCAGTCCGGACCAAACGTTACAAAGTTAATGAAAAAATATATAGTATATATACTGTAACAACATATACAATCAGTATTAATACAAAAAATATCTGCCTGTATCCAGCAGTGTCAATACTAAGTATGGGAAAGTGTTCTCTCATTCTGGAAATTATGCTTTCCAAAACATTAGGTAAAGAAGCTAGCAGATGCTACATAGGCATATGTTAGTCTCTTTGGGTTTTGCTAATTACAAGAGTTGTAAGTTGTCTCTAAGCCATATGGAATACATTATAAATGAATGGGTTGACTTACTAGGGGAATAATTAAATCTCATACAATTTGAATATTTACTATACTTTATAAAATGGATGGAATATATTAGACATTTTAAATGTGTTTTGTTACTGTTGCCTTTTTAAAATATTTTATCTGAGCTCCTCTCTTGGGTATAGTCCTACAGTATCACTGAATTTAATTCAAACTTTATTATAGTGCAGTACTGTGGCATAACAGAATGGTTTTCTCACAGCTTTGGAGTCCTGCAATTGATTGGATCAGTATTTAGTGCTTCTAAATTTGAATTTCTTTTTCATAAGCATTTAATATTCTATGCAAGGAACTGATTAATTTTCTTAGTTAATTAATTGACCTCTTTTTTGTAGTGATCATGGGACACTGAGTTCCCATGAAGGTTCTATGTGAGTGGTTCAATAAAGTATGAAACCTATTAATCATTGCAGAAGTATATTTTTTAGTATATTTAATGTATATTTTTAAGTTTTTTAAAGGATACATTTTTAAAATTATTTCACTATTTTTGTACCTTATTCTTGAAAACCGTGGTGAACAGTCAAGAAGAAAATATATGCAACACTTTATGACAATTATTTTTCCTTGCAAAACAAAGATAGAGCTAATTAAAATATTTCTTGCATACCTGGGAGCAGGATGTACACAGTCGTACAGTACAAAAATGACGCTCATTTTACAATACAAGCAAATACACCAAAATACTGAAATAAAATCTGAACTCTTTGTGTTCTACCTTAGATTCTTCAAAATCCCTCTGTAGCTGGAACTGTTAACAGCTTCAGAGTCTGTCTCTGAGAATTTTCTCAAAAACAATTCCACACAACAGCTAGAAGTGATCTCTGCTTCCTGGTTTTTAATGTCATCCAAACAATTGTCTTCCACTAATTGGTCAGGCAATTTGACAGAAGGTCATTCCCCATTGCTCTCAGGGCAATGTCTTTCAGACAAGGATCTCCATTTGACTTCTGTCCTTTTCTAACATATGTATACTGGCAAAACCACCTGGCAGTAACTCCATTGGTGGTTACAGAAGTGATTAAAACATACCTCTAGTTACATAACGGATTACATTCTGCAAAATCTCACTTAAGTAAGTTTTCAATTAATAGGTATTACAACTGTTATAACTATTAACTACTTGCTTTCCACGTTACTAGAATGCTTTTGAGCCATAACTAAAAGGGCAGCAAATACCTTTCAAATACCTTTGGAAATTTAACCAGACACATAAAAGAAGATCCCTGTATGAGGCAAAGAACGAGTTTGCACACAATTTTCTTACATGAAGTAGGATTTACATTAGACGGGGTATAGGCCATGGATAGTGCAAGAAGTATCCTAAGTGCTGTTGTGTAAGAAAAATATTTATAAAACAGAAACGCACAACAACAAAAATAATAAGATTTTATTTCATCAATCATTTGAGAAACAGTCTCTGTAATCCACTTCATAATGTGATTCTTTGCCGAAATATATAACAATTACTGTCTGCTGTGATAGAAAAAAAAAAGATTCCCTCGGTTGGGTGCCATATGATTTTCTGAACTGCTTCCTCATAATTTGCTAGGAATCACCTTTCACTGGGAACTGAAAATCTGCAATTATTAAAAAGAAAATGACAGCCTCTGCTGGCAGTCCTGTCACCTTTACAATTTGAAGGAGAGAACACAGTAAAAGCCATGTGCCAAAGCATTACTTATTATTAAGATAATAAGATAATGCAAGAATGTTCTTAGTTTTAAACAAATAGGTTACAGTAGTATAATCTATAGTCATGTATTGAATATATCTTAATCTGTAACATAAAGTATATATTATGGATATGCCGTACATTATATATGAATTATACAGAAACTAAATAATTTTGGTTACCTGTAGAAATAATATAACTTTTATTTTGAGATAACATTTGCACAGCCAATTCATTAGATTGTGATTCTTTCAACCACAAAACATTAAATGAGCCCATAAAATATAATATTCCTGCTTATATTGTCAGTCACATTTCAAATGTTTTGAAAAACATTTTGTATAGTATTATGGATGATTTTCAAAATACAAATGTGTTATGGGGACACTTCCTCTGAGCATGGACAGTGAAGCTTGTCTGCCTTGAAGGACAAAACACAGTTGAATCCTAGAAGAAAATCTGCTTGAGTCAGCCTAAAATTTAAAACTGGTCGATAATTCACATTTTAGCAGAACAATGACCTGAAGGTCAAAGTCACACTGGAGTGGTTTGACAAGAAGAGGTTGAATTTCCTGGAGTGGTCAATCTATTACATCCTATAGAAGAAAAATGGTGAGAGTTGAAGATTGCAGTTCATCAGCAATCTCCAATGAACTTTTCAAAACTCTCACAGCTGTACCTGGAATTGTGCAAAATTACACCATCCCACTGTGCAAAGCTGGTAGAGAACTGCTCAAAAAGACTTACAGCTGTAATAACTACCAAATGCACTTCACCCAAGTTCTGACTTTGGGAGAATGACTACTTGTACAATTGTCAAATTCCAAAGTATTTATTTTCTTTTCATCTTATTAAAATATTTGTATTTATACATTTAATATGTATACTGTAAATATGTCAATTTTTGTGCTGCAATTCTAGGTTCACTTAAAAATTTCATAGCTGCTCATTGTGTCTTTAGAATTCTATAAGACACTTTCATTTATTGCTGCTTCTTGAAGCACTAGCTCATGTGAAAACTGTCATTATTTACTAAGATTAATATTAACCTCTAACCCCTCCTTATTTCCATTTTAGCGGATCAAACAGGAATGCTTTTTATTGGAGACTCAGTGTTACAGGTTAGTATATCTAATTTTTTTTCTGTTTTGTATATTGAACACAGATTATACTTATGTAACAGCCATCCTGATACATATACTGAAATACAAATTACAGTAGATGGGAAAATAACAAATTATGTTTAAATATTTTATATTTATAAAATATAAAAAGTGATAATTTATTGTAAATGGAAAATGTGCGACCTTCAGAAAAGAAGATGAAACAGAGAATGTACTCTGGTGTGATTTTACTCTTGATTTTCACATAAATACAGTATCTGCCTTGTTAGCAATCAAATCTGACCTGGACATCTGAACTAGATGTCACAACTTTCGCTCAACATTTTTTCCTATCTTCCACAGCATATTTATTTTGACTGCAATCTTTGTCCTGTTTTCTTGAATTCCTCCAGCAGATCAATGGCATTAAAGTAAGGGGGTGATGAAAACAACTCTTTAATTTAAAACCAGTGTCTTTTTTCTCCTTTAAGAAATTACATTTTCATCTGGCAATTTACTTCTGGCCATTGTCATATTGAAAAACAAGCTCTTTGCCTACAAGTTGCTTCCAGAGGGTATTGAATGAAGGAAATTGATATTATACTTTTACTTCTAGTTATGTAATAATGAAAGAACCCCACACCTTCACTTAAATGTACTTAAATTTTGTCAAATGTTCACATGCTTTTCTTCTTACAGTATGTGCATTTTATTCTTATGATTTATCACCCATTCTTAGTTTTATTTTTACATCATCTCAGTAAAAGGTTCCGTTGTAAGATAAGATCACTTTATTAGCCATTTACAATTTCTTGTATTAGAAATTCGTCTTTTCGCATACCCCCAGCTTGCTCTCCATAAGACAGAGACACACAGACAGGGGTAGAAGTTTGGGGTCAGAGCGCAGGGTCAGAGATTGTACAGCACCCCTGGAGCAGTTGGGGTTAAGGGCCTTGCTCTGGGGCCCAACGGAGTAGGATTCCTCTGCCGGCCGCGGGATTTGAACTGGCAACCTTCCAGCCACAGGCACAGATCCTTAGCCACAGCTACCGTTCCGCCCCTATGTTGAGTACAAGTCACATTAGAATTTCAAATATGTGATGCAACAGTTTCTTTTCAAATGAAGAATACATCGTTGTAGCTTAGCAAATAAAATGCTGATTTCCAAATAATCATTCTATCCACTCTTTATTATAGAATTTCTGCTTTTAAAAGAATCTTGGGTAGATTTGTGTGAATAGCTACTGCTATTTAAATGTGTATGCTTTCACTGTGTACATTAAAAGCACCAGATTTTGAAACTGATGAGGTAATTATGTAAGTACTGTACTTTAGTTCTCATCCCTATTATAATGGTTTGAAAAAGATTTTAAAAAGTGAAAAGAACATTGCATAACAACTTTTCAGATACATTTACTGTAGCACTGTTGACAACAAAATACACAGTGATTTAATACTGAACCTATACACGGCATATCTGCTAAGAGTATATGCTTTTGACAAGTTTTTCCACATGATTCCATACTGTTTGTTCTCCTTATAGAAAGTGTAATTCAGTAAGAAAGTGTCAATGACTTTCACTGCCAGTACTGTATATTTAGGTGTTTGGAAGCAAATATTGTCTTGGTATTTGAGATGCTTGTGTTATGACTTCATTAATTTTCACTGAAATTCCACTCTGTTATTTAATATAATAAATATAATATTGCTTTATTCCTCTTAGACTTACTCTACATTTTAGATTCCTTTTATTTCTTTATTAGACTTAACATGATTGATGTACTATTCTGAATTGAAAGGACAGTAACTTTTTTTTTACTTTTCATAGCTTAATTTAAAAGCCAGACACTAGACAAGGGAAAATAATCCCTAATGCTTAGATTAAATGAGCTGTTCAAACTGTAGTACCATCATATAGCATTAGACAGTGTTATTTTAACGTGCTCTATATCATTTGTGCACATTTTACAGATTACTGGTAGTTCAGAAGGTTCAAACACTCTTTGTGTACAACATCCCAGAAGATTAGAATTAAAATCTAAATGTGAAATATTCACGAACTTCTTTAAGATTGATTAGCATTGACATCTAACTAAATATAGAGCAAAAAGACATAGAACAGGGCTTTAATTATGTTCTTGGCAATGGCAGTAAGGCCGTTTTGTTTCCCTGATTTTGCCTTTCTCTTTTGACACTGATATTGGCCTCACATCTGATTTGTTCACTTTGCATATAGTTTTAATTGAGTACCATCCATTGAGGCCACAACCTTGCTTTGCTTTAAGCAAACAGTAGACATCGCTTCTCAACTGCTCATGTGGATGAAGACAGCTGAGCTTTGACATGAATGTATGGCTCACAAAGGGTGGGCACTGCACTTCCCACAAATAAAAGCACTTCACATTGACAGATAAAGTTTCCGGCTCATCCTGTGCTTTAGATACAAGAACTGCATGAATACCACATAAGAATACCTATCATTTTCCCTAAAGGATCAAGGTTTATGCAGTGCTGCCAGTGACATTTTCTAATGAATTTCGTGCTGAGAGCCACAGAACATATGAACTCAAAATAAGCTGCCAGTTCACAAATCTCTTTGACCTTAATTGTAAGCTTAGAATTTGGAATTTTTATATTATATTATATTATATTATATTATATTATATTATATTATATTATATTATATTATAAATTGAGTTGCAAGAAATATTAATTAACTGTAAAAGCAAAAAAATAATAATATTATGCCAGCTACTACATAAGCTACTTAAAATGGGATTTTGTTGTGACCATTAAAACCATGTAAAGAAAACATTTCATTGTGCCAAAAAATAAATACAGTATAAGATGTGTCAAGTTTCTTTGTTGATCTTGATTATGGAAATGATTTGGTGTGGTAACACACACAAAAAATGAAATACCATATTATAGGGCTGAAATGCATTTCAGTTTTACAGACATATTCCTGTAATAGCTCAAAGGTGCATTTCATACTCTATTCTTATAGGAAGTGCATTGATACAGAATAAATGTGGGGTTGTCTTATTTTCACTAATCCTTTAATTTACATATTTAATACACACACAGTATCTTTGATAAAAAAGCTTTGCAAATAATATATACAGTATATGATAACAATCCCAACTTTTTCAAAAGCATTAGTTAAGATTACAATATCAGAGCAAATGAGGAAATGAAGTCTGAGCCAAAAGCTACCTGTAAAAAACATGAAATATGTGAAATATCCAGGTCCCAAGTTAACTTGAAGTGGATCCCTTTTTTCTTTATTTTCCTTACATTATACTGAAATCAAAATTAATTATACTGGGACAGAGATGTAGTAATGTCAGTCTTTTTTCAATTTTATCAAATGAAAATCTTAATAGTGGAAGCTTACCCTTTGGGACCTTCTAGCCATAAACTTGAAGTTCTGATAGAATCACTCAAAGGTGATTTATAAGGCAATTGTAAGTTCTAATGGGCTGTGTGGCCTGTCCAATTTTATGATGAGATACTCCAGAGCTGGGATTACAATAAAATTAAAATAAATTATCCAATTACAGAATCATACATTTACATGTATTTGCATTAATTTCTTCAAATACTGTACATGTTTTATTTTTCTCTAGGTCAATGGTATTAATGTTGAAAATGCTACTCATGAAGAAGTTGTGAGTATATTTTAAATATGTTTTTTCTTCTTATGTCAGTATGTTCTTGTCACGATAAAAATTCTCCAGCCTCTTAAATTTCTCCAGGCACTTAGAATACTACAACCACAAAACATTCTCCAGCCTCTAAATTTTCTCTCATCACAAAGAATACTGCAGTCATTAAAAATCTCCAGCCTCTAAAATTTCTCCAGACACTAAGAATACTACATTCCAGAAGTTTTGGAAGACCACCAAAACTTCTCTCCAGAAATGGCCCACAGGTACAAGATAGTGGCAGATAGACAGCACCGCCCCTTTCCCCGTCTATGCAGAGGTAAATTTGTCTGTCTTTCGTCGAAAAATCTCCCACTACGACAACCCCCCAACAAACCCGGACCCTGGTACACCAGACCTTTCTGGGTCATTTCCCAGGTTACCCCTGTTTCTTACCTCCTGGCCCTTCCGCCTACCCTCAAGATCCATCCTACAATCCATGTCTCCCTCCTCAAGCCCTTCCGTAGGGTTAGGCCCCGACTTTCACAGTTAACAGTTAAGATTCTGGATTCTCGCTGCCATCATGTCTCAATACAATATCTGGTAGATTGGGAAGGCTAAGGAACCCAAAGAGAGATCCTTGGTTTCTGAAAAGGACATCCTAGATCATAGCCTAATCATTGACTTCCACCGGACTTTTCCTTAATCGTCCACGTAGTACATTGGGAACCGCCCGTGAAGGGGGGTACTGTCATGGTTCCACCTTCCCCCAAGGAGACGCCACCGTTAATTAGACTCAGCTTCCATTAATCAATGCTAATTGGCTCCTATTTACCACTAACAGCATCACCTGGACTGACTATCCTATCCCACACTACAGTGTTTAAGGACTGCTTACTGTACCTGTTCCAGTTTGCTTGGCATTGGGTCTACGAGCAGAATTTTTTAAACTCCTATCAGCCCAGCGCTACTTAACTTGTTCCTCCTGATCTCCCGGCTTTGTGACCAGTTCTCCTTCTTAGACTGGAGTTTTGGATTTGACTTGCCGGATAAGTACACCTGCCTTACTACTTCTCTCCTAGGATTTCGCATAGGGTCCAAAACCTACCTGGTTCACTTCGTAACAGGTCAAGTATGGAAAGGCCAGATACACAATGTTTTGGTAACAAGATATATACATACAAGTGAAGATGCTTTGGTGTTTATTGTGATCACTAATGCACTAACCCTGGAGCATAACACACATATTGTGATTTAAGTTATCTTAGAGGAAAAGTCACCTTGTAAATGTTTTAGTATTTTAGTACTGTCAACCAATGCATAAGTAGATGTAATTTCTTATCATTTATGCTTCCTTGTAAAATTAATTATTTGTATATAATATATAATGAAATTATAGCAGACCTTAAGTGAAGCTCAGCACTTCACCATCTGGCCATTCAGAGTTCAGGGCTCTCAAGAAAAGCATCAATTTTATACTGATAGTGCTCACAGCTGACACGTTATTTTTATTGATATTCTGTATTAACACAAGTAGAGCATTTAAAACTGGTAACCCTACCTTCCTAAAACAGAACTGGTGTTTGTGTATATATTGAGTTTACTGAAATTGGTATGTTTAAAATTAGGATAGCTTATTAAGATTAGAATACAGTATATTTGTGATATCTTTTAGATTTGTACAATATAGTACAAGTACCCTACCTGTACTATATTGTATCTATACATATGTATTGTATAGTACTTCATTTTATTTCCTCCAAAAATATCTGGTCAATTGCTTAAGATACATTTTGATGCACTAACAATTACTGAATAACAAGAGCAAGACATATGGAGTATAACTATGAGCTCACAGTTTAGTACAGTGAAAAGCTTTGGGACTGTGAAGTGAAATTTGTTTTGTTCTTTTTGTTTACTATTGTTAAGATAAAATGATGTACAATATAGCATATTCAGGGTTTATAAGTATATTGTTTGTGCATATATGTTAAACCATGTTAGAAAAATAATTTTGTTTGTTTTGAAATATATAAAATGCAGATTAGAACATTTTCGGAAACAAAGAAAACTGTTTGAAAAATCAAGAAACTATTGTAGCTTTTGTTTTATAAGATAATTTATGTAAGTACATATATCAAGGAGAAGTGATTACATTATATGGTCTTCCTATATGATTTAACTATTGCCGAAGACCATTTTAAAAATAACTTTATAAGTTTTTTTTAGAACTTTCATAATAAGACTAGAGATAGACAATTTTCATTTTGTTTTAGGAATCATAGACATAAAGTATTAGCAGGAATAATGAATTATGCAGGCTGGAACTGTTTTGAATCCTGCAGTGTTGTCTGTGGCTTTCTGAAATTTGAAATATGTTAGTTAGAACCAAGCAGAACAGATTACTGAAGACAGAATTCACCATGTATAGTTATGTGGGTGGATATAAGTACATTTTTACAAAAGTAAAGTGCAATGTTTTTGTAATAGTAGACAGACATGCAACAGCTTTTAAGAAAAAAAGTAACTTTGTCACCTATTATGATGGTTGTCTAACCTTTCTCAATTACAATCTGTGTGTTCCCAAAAGCAAAGGACACTTAAATATGGAACAATGTGGCATCAGTGATGAGATGAAACACTGTCTTAAAATGCAACTGATTTATTTTGTATAAACATAATCAACAAAATGTGAAGTCTAAGTCTGAATAATACGTATGCTAAACTAAGTTTGATTCACTACATACTGTACCAAGTTTAAGGAAATACAGTACTTAAATGAGGCTTACTAATTAACTGTATAAATCTAAATGGAAATTAAAAAGATATAATGCAAAACGAATAGCCTTAGTAGTTTTTCCCTTTTCCACATGAAACCTATTTACTTTGAAAACAAAATTATATTTTTTTGAAAATCCTAGAAGAAATATAATATATATTATTGACCTTTTAGTTGATGAGAACTTAATATTTGTACATTGTCTGCCGCAAGATAAAAAGCAGCAAACCACAAATAATAAGTAAAATATTGCCAAAAGTACACTTATTGTATTCTACTGAAATAACAACTCAGTTCTAGAACTGGAATAGGTATAAAAAACTGTGATATCAGATATTGAAATGTATATACCTACTGTGTATCTTAACAAAGGTGAGGCAGAATAAATATGTATTAGTAAATTAAGAGAAAATAATAATACTGTAACATGACATTTAAATTATTCTTTCTGAACACTTCAGATCAAATCATATTAATCTAAATTGCATTAACTTGTATGCATTTTATTTTCATGTAACTCTGCATCAATTTTGGAAATCTCGAATATTAAAGGCTGGCTTTTTACCTTATATTGTTCTTAAATAACTGATTTTCTATTCAAAATCTGTGTCAGGTACATACAGATGCAGACATCTTATTTGTGTATACATTTGAATTTATCTGATATATTTTAATCGTACAGTATGTCTAAATTTAGTTACTATGGTCTTTTTACACACAAGGACTTCCTCACCAAGCAAGCAAAGTATGTACTGTAGTTATTAATTTGGTGAATGAATAAAAACTACATTTACCGATGACCACTTAGTTTAAAGATTTCCATGAATATCCACAGATATCCATACTGTACATCAACTACAGTATTAGTGTAATTTATGTAGGCTGTCTTCAACTAGATGCAATTATTAACCCCACTGGTTTTGCAATTGGTCATTGAAAATATATTAAATTAGATTAAAATGTTTTGAGTAACACATACTGTACCTGGACAATATAATGGCATATAACAATGTTAACAATTGCAGTAGTTTTGATTAGTTTATAGTAATTCTATGAAATGTATTGTTTTCTGAAAATTTCCATGAAACCAGGCATAAAACCAAGGTCTGATATAAACTCCATTCATGCCATGCCACTGGCAATTGGTCACACCAATTTACAATTGGTTAATTTACAGTTGCTGTTACTAAGGGGTATGTCCATTTATTCAACCCATTTTTCTAGGATTTAATTTGCACATTTGTTTTTCACTTGTAGCCCGTGTAATGATGTGTAAATTAAAGACAAATACATTCTAATTTAATGTACTGTATCTTGATTTTAGGCTGTTGTGCTACAAAATGTGTTACTTTGGAAAACGAGTGTAGAGTTTCTATAGGGACTGTAAAAATCAACTGTTTTTGTATTTTTATTGTAAATAAAATACAAAAAACAGATAATGTTTTATTTTGTTCATAGAAATAAAATTGTACTGACAATTTATTATCTTTCACTATTGTGAAGGATAGTAGAGATAAGGAGTGAATATCACTGGAGGGCTTCAACAGTCCAAACCTACCCCTGCTAGACCATCTATGCTACTGTAACAGGGAAGCCAAATAAGGAATGTAAAGACAAGTGAGAGAACGATATGGAGACACTCCCAAAACAGGAAAGGTTTCTCATGAGGAAATTAAGGAATTGGCTGCATCTGTAGACACAGTTTCTTATAAAAAACATTCAGAGTAGACAGGGGTTGTCTACTCAGATCCTCCAAAATCTCTTGGATGGTGTCATTGTATATCTGAGAGTGAGATGATTGGTGAATGATTTAGAGGAAAATATTCTGGGTTGGACAAAAAAAACAAAATATTATTACTTACCATATCAGAGTAACAGACTGGATTGTTGCTACACTAGCCCACCAGTAAAGAGAAGATGTTTATTTAATGGCTTGGCCTAAATGGGATCAACTGGGTTCTTTTCCACTGCTATGGGTATGGTTAAAGAACTACAGTAGAATTTATCCGGGCAAGCATAGGGAAAGTAGAACAACATTTAGGTTATAACAGGTAGTATAAGGAGGGAAAGTATAACAACAAAATCCCCTATGAAGACATTATTTTATGTGTAGGTTTTCCTGCTACATTATCAACTTAACAGGAATCTGTGACAGCCATCTAGTTATGTTTGTGGTTACAAGAACCCACAAAGCAATTCCACACTTGATGGCCCTATAAAAATGTTCATTTATTCAGAGGTATCAATGCAGAAACACACCCAATGACAGCACCAGGCAATTTATATTTCCAAGATTTTATGTGTGTGGGATGATATAACTATTATGAAATATAAGGGAAACAGTGAGCAACACTTAAAAACATTTAGAATGTCCTTATAGTCATGTATTATGGCCAGAACAAATGAGTTTAATCCAATTAAAACTCCAGGTAAGATTCAAAATTAATCCATAAAGGTAATTGCAAAGAAAGAGAAAGCTCTCCAAATCAAAATGTGTCAGGACTAGCACTGGCAAAAAAAAAAACCCAGAAAACAATTGCAGTCTCTGTAAGAGAACCAGTCCTTGAAAACAAAACAAGCCAACACAAAAATAAACTTTGACACAGAGTACAGAAAACAACTATTACAATTGCAAAAACCTAACAGGAACACTTAGAGAGAAAGATATAATCAAATCCCAACATTTTCATATAGGTACTATATTTTCCCTAATACACTTAGGTAATCTTTTCCTTTTGTTTATTCATGTCTTGCTTCTATGCAACCAGCCCACCTTTTGTGTTTTGCAGGTTCCCTTGTCTTTCCTGTATTAATTCCCTGTTTCATCTATCGTCTTGCAAACTATCCTCTGATCGACTTTTCATCTTGTCTGTTCACGCTGTCTTGTCTCCCCTATGAATTTCCTATTTAACCTGCCTTTGTGTCTCTGTGTCTGCACTGCTCTACTTGTTCTCCAAACCAATCTCTTTAACTTGCACACTGAAGTGTTCCCAATTACCTTCTACAAATTAATTATCTGGGCAAACTGAGCCTTATGTTCATCCATCCTTACTTAATTACCAATTATCACTTAGCAAAATATAGTAGGAATCCTGAAAACTCATACCTACAGTAGCTATAATTAATTATGATAAAGAAAATACATGTACAATAAGGAATCACCAGACAACAAGTGGATATATCACTAAGTGGCTAAAATGTGGGCTTTAAATGTCACACCACTGACACTGGAAGCCACAGTGGTTGTCAGCAAGGCTTCACTACAACTTTGGCATCCTACTGTAGCAATAAGGCACTAACTGATCTTAGAATTAAGTGTTTGGAAAGATTATAATCTTGCTCTCTTGTCTTGAATTGAAAAAAAACCCTGAAAGTCCATTACTCTTGACTCAGTTTCTTAGTACAATGTGGCTGAGTTATGAATCTGATAAGCAAGATATCCTTACTCTCTAACACAAACCAGACCACCACAAATTGAGCTCATCCTGACACCTTCAGTGATAGAGTGCCAACATCAATACTTCTTAAGTAAGAGAGAGGCACATCTGGATTCACACCCCAGCTAGATATAATCTGTCATAAACCCACTGTCTGAACTACACTGGCAAACACATTTAAAAGTAAAATGTCCTAAAATATTCAGGCTGAGACTATCTACAGTAAATGAAGATTTTTCCCAATACTTTTGTTTGTGATGACCACCCAATTGCAATTTCCTCTTACAGTTACACCTAATAAATTCCATGAAGTTAAATAACGTTAACATTCTAACATTTTTTAAAATGAAATCTCATTTGTGGTGGGTGCCCAAATTCTGAGACTGTGGGCATGTTCCATTGGAAGCTGATTTCAACATGACGCACAGAACTCTCCCTATTTCTGTGTGAAGGGGACTTCAGAGCTAATGACGGAATATTGGAAGAGCTTTCATATAGATCCAACTCTTCATCTCCCCTCAGGGACTGCCTGGCCAGATATTCTCAATTCTGATGAGTATTCAATGGTAACATTTTGAGAATTAATATTTCATTATAGTTTAGTATATATTTGATAAAGATTAATTCAGGAAAGTCAAAATGCTAATGACATTTATCCAACTATTATTTCAAGTATTTTTTGTAACCTCTGAACATTTGATCATCCATTCGTGTGTACCACAACTGATTGATTTACTGTATATATGTACTTGCATAAGTTTATTTGGTACATTTTGTTATAGTATTGATACATTTAAATATTGTACTATTGTACCAATATTGTACTAAATTGGTGTGTATACATCACTATTTTGGTTAGCTGATTCCTAGTAGTCAGAAGCAACTCTTTGATTTAACTGTTTCAATTTCTAGTTGTGTTATCAAATTCAAAGCATCAAATCACTGTAGTAGCCTAAATTCTGGCCTTTGACCTCTGAATTTGTGAAGTTGCTTTTTATCATGGATAAAACTGTGCTGGCTTAATCTCTTTCATAATATTAACACAAAAAAGTAGCAAAATATTTCTTCAGAGAGACAGCAGCAAATAAATTAATAATAAACAAAACATACAGTAAGATAAGACATGTAAAATGGTAATTTTTAAAATTAACAAATGACTTTTAGGGTAGTGAAATGTAGAATTATTATTTAGATAAGAGATATGTGTAGCTATAGGGGCATATGACGTTATGGATAAATGCAGTGCATACAGATGCAGCCATTCAAAATGCGCGGTACAAACCCGCGGTATGGTAACCTACCCACAAGCCACCACAACCACCCACAAGGTAAGTGATTGGCTGGTCAAAATGACCGACAGGGGCACTCGTGGTGCATTGGTTGGTAGTGAAAAGATTTAATCATTTAATGTCTTTACTGTGCACATTTTAATCCGCTTAGTTTTGAATATTTATATGGAATTTTACCACTTAAGGGAAATTTTAGTAGCTGAGCATAAAAAGAAGAGGAGCATAATGCATCTGAAGGTCATAAACGATATTAATTTAGGAACATAAACATTACTGTATGTATGTAAACTGTACTCTGTATGGCTGGTCTTGGTAGTTTAAAGAAAAAATACACACCAGTCTTCCATTTCTCCCTAAACATTTTAAGCATGAAAGTTTTATGAAACGGTACCCAAATATGCGATTGCTGTATAGAATTAATTTTAATTAAAAAAATTAAGCTGTTTACATCTTCCGCCTGAGACCAGTCACCCGTTGCTACCCAACGCAGAAACACAGCCACTAACTAGCAAAGAGAGGACATTAGCTAGCCAATATGATAAAGAAATAAATGATTATTTTGTTTATTTCTTTCGCACATTTATTTGAACATTTCCATCGATTGTACAAGCACTTGGAAACTGTCAAATCCCTAGTTCATCAGGCATTCTCCCGGTCTGGCGCCGGTCTGTGTCTTCTAGTATATAATGCCAGCGAACTCTTGTTTTTATGTCCACTATAACAGACAATCTCCTTTGCTTTTAACCGAGCGTTTAATAATTTCCTAAAATGAAAATGATTTACTTTATTTCCCTCACGAGATCAATAAAAGTATCTATCATCTGTCTAAACTATGGGACAGAATTCTGGGGTCTCCCCATACCAGAGATTATGGTAGGGCTTCAGAATGGTGATTGGCTGACACCATCTGACACCCCTCTGATTGGAGAAAAAAGACATGCTGGTTTGCTATACGTACATACTGTACCAGGAAGAGGATTTCTTTCTATTTGAAACGTGTATTTTAAAAGTTTAAGAAGTAAAAACCTTACAGCGTACACAGATTTCTAAACTGATCAGGATCGTTATCTTTGTCTTATGCATAATAATGTTCACCACTCTGTCCAGCAAATTAATAATAAACTTTATTTTATATAGCATTTTAAATGAATAAGTAATTAGATTGCTCATAAACCTAATCACTTATTCTACATAAACACAGCGTAATTGCTCTAGGCTCAGATTTCAACTATAGATCGTATTATTATAAACTTTCTTGGAAAATGTCTTTTATGTAAACCATGTTTGCTATTAATTCATTTAGGGCTAGAATATGTTCAATGTCTTCCAATCGAGTCGAGTTGACATTAGAAGCTTGCCACGCCTGGACTGTTACACCAACGCATTAGCATGTTAAAGCGATTTCATTGAGGAGCCTAGCTTTCTTAACTAGTAAGTACTGTACTTCCTTGGTTTTGGAGGGGGGAGGTGTCTTTCGCTGGAAATCTCGCCCCCTTCTACTTTGAAAATACCTGTGAAACCGGTTTAATTAGTCACAGCCAGCACTCCCGCAGAGAGGGGGGTTCTACTCGTTAATGTCTAAGCCGGAACACATCATTATAACTCATTTTGTATTTCTAAAACAAAATCGTTTGCCCAGCCTAACACTATTGTTCTTATTGTTTTTATCCTGTAAAGCGCTTTGAGGAGCACAGCTTTCTCACCACTTAGATTACTTTTTGATACCATCCTTACACAAAGCAGAAACTTCTTGTATTTTCCGATGGCATACAAGTGGAAAGATTACAGATTTTAATCGTCTTTTTTCTGAACCAGGTAAAATCTGATCATGTTTCTCTATAACAATAATAAAAAACTTTATTTTACATATCACCTTTAAAAGTGGCATCTCAAAGCAATATAGTAGATGTAAACCACAGATTACAAAGTAAATACCCAGACAAACGCAAACGCGTTTTTAATAAAATGCTTTTATTCATTCAGCAGAGGGAGAGCGTAAAACCTGGGCGTAACAGCTGTTCCTTTTTCTGATCACTCGCTCTCTGGATAAACGTCTCGCCTGTCCTGTTCTTTGTTTTCCTAATTTGCTGATTATGCCTTCTGCGATCCACTCCTGCCCTCACACCTAAAGAAGACTATTTTACATTTCTTTGCACGGTCCATTGTGCAATTAACCCTTGTATGTGCTGTCCTTAAGGTAATATCACATAAAGGTGATATGTAAAATAATGTTTTTAATTATTGTTATAGAGAAACATGATCAGATTTTCCCCGGTTCAGAAAAAAAGATCTAAAGTATACTAGTTTGTCACTCTTCTCATCCCCTCTTTGCTAGATGGCTTTTGAATAGAGTCACATGAAGAGAGAGGTGAAACAGCCCTACACAGCCCTGTCACAGTACACAAATATAATTATATCTTATTAATTTCTTTAGATACACGATTCTTTTAATACAGTCTTTGCTGTGCTCTTGAGGATCCTTGTGATATTTCGAGCTCCAGTTGAATGATAAGTGTCGCAGTTTAAATAATTTTCATGGTTAGAACTTATGAAACGCTCTGTTAAAAGCAAGGGAGTTTTTGTGTCCGTTACAGTAAAAGAAAATGCCTGACAAAGTAGGGCTTGGACAGATTCCAAGTGCATTTTTGCAATTTACGTTGCATTGTGCATTGTGCTGCTGTAATACAGCTGTAATACAGTAATGATGTAATACAGTTTAAAATAATTAAACGTCTAAACAGTATCAGCTTTGGGTTTGCAAAATGGGTTGCAATTTAAAAAAAGTCAAAAACCACACTCAAAATGCAATTTAGAGCTTTCTGGCAAGAGGAGACAGCCAAATAAATAATGTAACATGCCACTGTTTGTGCATGAACAAGGTTATACTGCTATTTCCTTAGATACGCGATTTAAAAAAAACAACTTTTTTTTTTAATCCCCGGCGGAACAGGACATCCATAAGAATCAAGTAATAGGTTTATTCCATGCTGAAAAAAAGAAAGCAAACACATTCCATAAGAATCAGCGCTTTTATATATCGCCTTTACAGGATAAAAACAACAATAACAACAACAACAACAACAACAACAACAACAATATTGTATTTCATTGCACTTTGACAGATCGTCCTTAAATCAATTGTTGACTCTTCTCTCTTTTCTACTTGTTTGGCGTGACTGAGCTCCGCTCTGTACCACACACTGATCCCCCCAGAGTCTCTGCCCCGAGTTATTTGGGGTTTTTTGACAGAGGGCAAAAAACTTTCTCTCTCTCGCTTGCCCTCCCCCCTTGTGTATTGTCTGTTTTTTTTGTGCTGTCCTTTGACAAAACAGATAATGTGAATCGAAACCTGTTTTTCTAGCTTTTAAAGTTGTGCGATGTGTAAGCGGGAACACATCATTATATCTTACATATGAAAAATACATAATATAGCTCCTAAACAAACGCAAACGTGTTTTTAATAAAATGCTTTTATTCACTCATAATCTGACAATTTCAGGAAGACTAAGGAAGGACTAAGGGAATTGTCATCTGTTGTTGAAGCTCTGTGAGCTCGGTGACTTTGAGACCACTTGTTTTCCCAGGTTGTTTGAATCGCCACAATTCAAATAGAGAAAAAAGAGCTGACTGACAAGATTTAAGATGTGGCTGTCAATGCTGGATTAAAAAAAACACGTTGCCCGACGTTAGTTGCATTGCTTGAAAAATAATTTTATTTCGAGAGACTGGATAAGTAAATCAATTGTTTTTTAACTTCCTGACAAACAAGTAAGAATTTAACTATATGTTTAAACGTTTCATGATATGTCGCTGTTGTGAATGTCTGTGGAATGTATCTTATTTGCCTGTCTGTCCTGGCTGTGCTCTCTCGCCCTCCATCTCTCTCAATTCAATTCAATTCAAGGTGCTTTATTAGCATGACAGATGGGTAAAATCAGTGTTGGGTATTTACTTTGCTTTGAGATGCCACTTTTTAAGGTGATATATAAAATCAAGGCTTTAACTTGCTTTAACTCCGCAAGTCTGAGTTCTAGTGTCTGTCCTATCCGAACCCGAAAGTATTACAATATGTATCTTTATAGCAGGTGGTGTACAGCTTTTTAGTATAGATTACACTTTTTGTTAAAAAAAAAGTCATGGCTTCAGCTGGATTTGAACATTCACCATGTGACGTGGGAGTCAGGAACCTAACCCACAGCGCCACCGGCAAGGTCACTTGCAGAGTGCTGAAAAAGCCCTACAGAAACATTATCAACAGACGATATACAGCGTGTACTATTCTTGTGTTGCGGTACATGAATATAATTATATCGTTATTAATTTCTTTAGATACGCGATTCCATATTATATTCCCTTTTAATCAAATTCTAAAAGTATGCTTGTTGACTCCGGTATCATGTTAGTTAAAGACTTCGATGCTTAAAATGTTTAGGGAGAAATGGAATACTGGTGTGTATGTTTTCTTTAAAGTACCGAGACCAGCCATATACTGTATGTTTAAGTTCCAAAATTAATATCGTTTATGGCCTTCACACGCGTTACAGTATGCTCCTATTCTTTTTATGCTCAGGTACTAAGATTTCCCTTCAGTGGTAAAATTCCATATAAATATTCAATACTTAAACGGGCACAGTTAAGACATTAAATATACATATACATACTGTATACAGTACAGTTTGCATACGGTAATATGTTTATGTTCCTAAATCAATCTCTTTTATGAGCATGTGAAAGGCATAGTGAATCGATTCTCAAAAATTACTGTACTTTGCATGATTGGAAACAAATGTGTGATTGCGAAATGCTGTGGTGTTACTTTTACAAAGACGGTCAATGAAAAAAAGAATGTGGACCAGGGCAATACTTTGAGTTTACAGCTTGTCCAAGGTCATTCATTATTAATACTATTAGTAATATCTTCGTTAAAGACTTTGATGGCGACAGCTCAAACATGAGAGGTTGAGCTTTATTAGCTCCACCTTGCGGAAATTCCGGATACTATTATTTTGCTTGCGGTATTATAGGTGAATTTACAGTAACTAGCGGTATTTACCGGTAACTCGCGGTAGACTGCGTAAATATAAGCTGCGTAAAAAATAATGCGGTATAGCCCGCGTATTTTGAATGGCTAAATCTGTATTCTGTACATACAGTATATTGGAGTGGACAATTTAATGGAAGCACCTAACAAAGAATGAATCATATTTTGAAATAACTAAATAACTAAATTGCAGGGATTCCACATGTGTTTCATATCAATACCAATACCAATTACCAATATGTTTCTGTTATATAAAAGATGCCTTAAAATCAACACTTAACATGATTTCTAAAGCAAATACAGTAAGAGAGCTAACAGATTTTAAAAAGAGGTCAAGTAGTTGGTGCCTAAATTGCAGGTGGTCAGTCACAGAAATGGCAAAATTATTTAATGTGTCAAAGGGAACAGTGTCAAAAACCATGACGGTGTACACCAAACAAGGGAAAATAGCATCAAGAAAGAAGAGCAGTGGTCACAAGTTGAAGCTCACTGACAGGGATAGATGGACACTTAATATAATAGTTGATAAAAGCCACAAAATAATGGCCTGAAAAATTACATCAGAACATAACTACACCTCCACTCCCAACAAAATGAGCTGCCATTTGGAAACCACTTGTAACCAAGGCTAATGCAAAGTAATGCGTAACCAGGTGAAAGGGAAACAAAAACTGGACTGGTCATCTCTTTTTCCTACATCTGAATGGGAAAATATTTGGAGAAAAAAAAACTTCAACCCACAGAGTACAAAGTAGATTTCCACCTCCTTCATCTCTTAAGGAACTGGAGGCTTTCCTTCTTAAAGAATAGTCCAATATACCACTGGAAATAGTTCAAAACTTATATGTCTGAATTCCAAGAAGGATTGAAGTATTTCTGAAAGCAAAACGGTTGCCCAACTCATTTTTGGTTAATAAATACTCATATACAGTATTGCTTGGTGTTTCCATTATTTTGTTCACCCCCTGTATATACCAGCTCTCCTTGGCTTGAATCTAACTACTGTTAGAAAAGCTCAATATCAAATATTACCATTAAAACATTAATGATTAGCATCATCAGTATGTTGCCAATATCTGAGACTAAAATGAAAGTATTTGTGGATTGTTTTGTTGAGTGAATTTAGAGTTCAGAATTGTAATTTTTAAATAAATTATTGCTTTCTGTTAACTGAAAGCAAATAGCTTTAACTTTCCTTTAACCAGAAGCAATTGCAGAATAGCAGTTCTATAGCTTCAGGTTGTTAGATCTTGAATACTAGCAGGTTTGGACCAGCAGTGGGTGTGGAGATCTCACACAAATACTGTATGCTGATACTGAACCTTTTAAGAAGAAAATTATTGATTATTATAATAGATTCAGATATAAAGAAAAGAAAAAAAACTACTCTTATTGATTTCAATAGGCAAGATTGTTAGTTTTAAAAAATGTTTCCTTCCATTAGTTTGTCAAAAGAAGTGATATACTTAATGATTTCCTTTCCATCTATTGTATAAATATCTAATGACCCAGAGTCAGGCACCCTCAGTTTTTTCAATAATACAGGAACGTCAAAATTGCTCATCAGTTAAATTAAATGTTAGTTTGTAAACAAGAACATTTTAGGTATTGGTAATTTCACAGATTACCAGTAGAACTTTACAGTTTGGCCAACAGAAAAGTTGAATCTATTGTTGAGCAGAACATACTGTAATTATATTTAAACGTGTTTATATTTTTTTAGATTTATATAAATAAAATAAATTTAAGAGCTCTGCATTACTGTTCGTATTACTGCTTTTTTATCAACTGTAACTCTTTATATTTGATATTCTTTATTGCTTTAGACCTTGCTATTTCATTTTTGCTGTTTTTTATTTTATTTTGCAACTAGCATTACATTTTCTCTTTTTATGGTTCTTTTTCTCTTTTTATTAATTTACTTGGTACTTGCAAATTTAATTTATTCAAAGCTTTTTATATTTGTTAGCAATTAATAATGCAGTAATGGAACTTGTCATTGTGTAGAAGCATTACACTAGTAGGGCCTGACCAAATTTGAGGAGTTACTAGCAAACCAGCTTGAGTTTAGTCATGCACCACTGGCTGGTTACTGTTGCTTAGAGGAGAATAGGCGAACAGTTCAAAGGACTGTGATATTCTAATTAGTGTAATCTTTATTTTTGACTAAATGCAACGTTCATAATGCTTAAGATACCTGCAGCTAAAAATATTTCTGAGATATGGATCATTGGAAAATTGTCATAGAGAATATGCACAACTGCCTTGTGGTAAATATGTCTATGTACAGTAGTCTTGCTATAATTTCCCGGAATTTTCTTTCTTTGTACTGCGCCTAAATTACTTTATCTTTATTAAACTACAGTAAATGGCATCTACAGTAAGCTTCTTTGAATGCCTTGTAATCAATTAAATTATTAATTTATATTTAAAAATATTCTTTCATCAAACCAATATTGACAAGTGTCATTGATGGTCTCTTAGAAAAAGATTAGAGCCACAGTTTTGACCTGTGTTTTTAATGAGAAATGTGAATTTGGACATTTGCGTGATATAATGGATTCCAATTTATGTTTTTAAATTTCATGAGACCTATTGCTAAAGTTTCCATTAATGATCTAAGGATCATTTTTGCTAAAATAAGACTTTTCTCCTTGTCTGATGCTGAGAAATCATTTAATTCCTTTATTTCAATTCAGATGTTTTTCTGGTATTATTAGGTGTACCCTGTCTTATCCACATCTTGTACAGAATTCAGCTGCCAAGTTTCTAATGAAAATGAAAATTATAATGGCTTCACCGCACTGGTGTCAAATATATTCTCGTATTCTGCACCCTCCAGAGTGTATTGTCCCAATAACCTCTGTTCCTTTTCCCTTAAAGGCTCACCCTCTCCTCTTCCTCCTCTATTAAACAGGAGGAGGTGTCCTCCTCTTCCTCCTTCGCCTGCAGTGACTAGCACAACCTTTTTTGTAAGCCTGAACCATCTTCTCCAGCCTGTTTCTCCCACATACCACCTACGCGAGCACGTACTGTAGGTTGCCACAACCCATTATGGAAGTGATTTTACAAATGCTTCTTTGAGATACATACTGTATAAAGCACTTATTGAAAAGTCTCTGATTATCTAAACCAAATATATAGCTCTATAACAGTTTGCTGACAGTTCCCTGCTGTGTATCCCAAGAGTGAAGCCTGAAAGAAAAAGTTCTTTTTTTCCTTATATTGCAGCACAACTGTTGAATTTATGGCCTATTAAGAGGCACTTTCTCTATTTTTAAATCAAGACCTAAGACACATGTTATAAACCAAAGTTTTTGTTCATGTTGTTGCATTAAAATGTTATATTAAATAGTTATTTTAGCTTGTTTTTTCTCAATTTTAAAAAGTACTTTCTTTATAAAGCTCTTTGAGATGCTTTTAACATCAAATAGACTAATAAATATGCAGTGTAACAACCTTCTGTTCTTATATTGTTGTAGTTCAAAAGATAAGCAATTCTGGGTCTGCTCAGTACTGGGATGAAAGACCACCAAGAAGGATTAGGTTGTTGGTGTGTGGTGTTGGTGGACCAGGATTCTGTCTGGATCCACTGGTTTACATAATTTCCAGACCAATGCCCAAGTAAGATGAGTGTGTTGTGGGGGTTGCAATCTTTTGGATGGGATTTCAAGATGAGACCCAAATTACTTGGTTATTAAATATCCGATGGCATTGAAAGATTTAGGGCATTAATTCATGTTCAATGTTCTGGCTAAATACCACTCTGGGCCAACAGGGTATAACTAAATTACCCCTTATTAGAATTAGTGAAATATTTTTTTCATTTTACATGATCGTTTTGCAGTAGAGGTTCTGGTGTATAATAGCTATACCATGCATCACCAAGGTTGATGAATTTGGTTGTGGAGTAAGTGGAATCCTTCCTATATTTAAAGAACTTTGGCATACATTCTTTACAAAAAAAATGATACAATAAAATATACAGACATTTCATACATCAAATCATACAATCAAAATGTAGTGGCTCAACAGGTGGGTCTTGAGGAGACACCAGAGAAAAAAAACGAATAGGCAAATGTACAGTATTTAAGGTTTTAATTTTACTTCAAAATCTCTTTTCTCTACTTATCATCTCACATCCCTACAACATACTTCCCTAATATTCAGTGAAACACAGCAACACTGTATGAATATAAAAATGAATGTAAATTTTCTAGTATGGCTTCCAGCTTTCAAGTCTGTCATCTATAGGAGGTTCACGTGTTACAGTTCCATTGGCTCGCAGCCAGGGGGCACCTCAGGCACTGGTTGGTGGCCTGGCTGTAGCCAATCACCAATTGAGCAGTGCTTCAGATGTTTTGTTTTTTTCTCTAAGGAGTGCCTACTGTACCTGGTTCTTGATTTTGGCTTGTTTCTAGACTTCGGTTATGGAAGCTGCAGAAGGTCTACTCCTTTGCTTATTAGAGCTGTCTAGGCATCCTTTACAATGCTGTTCAAGGAGCTGTTTAAAAAAATACCTTAGGCATTCCTTTGAGTCTAGACATCTAACCACAGTGAGGTCCATCACTCAGCCACAATCTGCCTTCAAAATAAAAATCATTGCACAAAACAAAACTCCACTGATCTATCACTTTAATGTTTCTAATCTTCATGTACTATGCAAATTACTGCTGGAAAGATCTAGCTTTCATTAAGGTGAAAATTGATATGACTGCACTTAGTAACTATGTGAATAATAAATATTGTGATAATAAGACAGTAGGTAGCCTCTTTCTGTTGCTCATTATGTAATGTTACGTAATTAATATACTAGTAAGACATACTGTATTGCAAAGTGCAATCCTGTTAACTGCAATTGTATTTGTATGTTATTTAGATTTTGTTCTTAAATGACCTACACTTGAGGTATGGTACATTCTAACAACCAGATTGAACTTTCAAGTCTCAAATGGTTTGTAAACTCTTGTACTGTTTTAAAACACATTTTAGTAGCAGAAAGAGCCAGATTAAACTGGTAGAAAGTAACTTGTTTTAATGCACTTGAGATAAATCATTAAAAATGTTTGTGGATGTATAATGGCATACAATTTGCAATAAATTGCAAAACAACATAGAGAACATTATTACACGTACCTGTAGAAGTTCTTAATATTAAACCACAGATTCATATAACAAGAATACCTGAAGCTGAAATGACATTTTTTAATGCATTGATTGAAAAAGCAAACAAACAGATTTGGTTTTTGAAGTAGCCATATTGCCAACAAAAAATAAAATTAAACTGATTGAAAATAAAGAAATAAAATAGAAACATTTAGAAAACAAATATTTAATGCAGGGTGCTGTTTAAGTACTAGTTTGCTCCTTGTGCAAGTAAAGTATTAGATCAGAGCATGTTGATTCCAGAATCAGACTTGTGAATATTATTGTGTTCTTCTGCTATGTTTAAGTGAAAGCATTACAAGAGCTCAGGGAATAGACCAGTTAATATTGTAAACAAAATGTTGCCATCATTTATTCTAAAGAAACTCAAGTACCTTTGTAAGTAGGCTTTTAGAATAGATTACTTTGTATTGATAGCAAACCGGTCACTTTAAAGCACCAGCTGCTGAAGAGCTCAGAGAAGCTGTTAAATCGGTCCAATTGAAGCCAATAACTAGCTGATTTAGGTGATTAAGAGTTGGAATGAAAACGAGCAGGCACAGAAGCACCTTATGTTCAATATATGCTGTATATATATTTGTGAGTAAATATCTTTTTTCTTCTGTTCAGCCAATAACTGATATTTCTGGTACCTATTTTTACATCTTCATGATGATAGTGTTTTTCAGAAATATTTGTAGAGGTTTTTGCCCTTGAGTGCTGCAGCACTTTTGTAATGCATATTATAGCCATAAAGTCCAGAGGTACTCAAATCTAGTCCTGGAGGGATTTTTAAACAAATTTGTTCAGAGTTCTGTTTCTAAACTGAAGCCCTTTCCTTGCTCTAAAACAATTGTCGATTTAAAGAACCTTAGTGTATAAAGCCAGCTGTACTACAGTACTACAGCCACTACGGACTGGAACTGGCCCCATTAATAAAAACAGGGATTCTTTTTTTTATTAACGGTGCAATGCATGTGATAAAATGAGCAGTCTTTAAAAAAATTACAAAATTATTTTTTATTAAAAAAAGCACAAAATTGACATACAATATCATATTGCACAGTCAATCCTATTAAACAGAGCTTTTGAGATGTACCAAAAATAATTTGTTAAATGTGATGATACATTATTAAAACTATGAATTTCTATTTTAAGTAGAAAACAAAACTAAATAATCAGTTTAAGTTAAGTCAGTAGTCCAAGAGTGTTGTTACTGTACTAGAAAGACGTGGGTTGAAATCCCAGTTGGGACGCTGCAGTTTTATTTTTATTTAAGGTACTTTACTTATATTTCTTCAATACTGAACTATATGAATGTCATTTGCTTTAGCTAAATTTCATCCAAATAACCCAATAATAAAGAAACCGTCCTACCCATAATCAGTGCATTTTTGAGACACCTCAAATGCCTCAGCTGGGGTCTGGTCTTGGCCTTGTTTATATTCAAGCAGGACCTAATCAAGCAAATAATATTGCAAATCCTCTTTTACATGAGGTTTAGAAATCACTACTTTGCTCAGTATGTAGCTTGTTCATACACTGTATCCAGTTAAAATAGCTATTACAAACCTGATAGTGTGGTTTCCAGAAATTGGATACTGGCGTTTAAATCTAATTACCTGATACTGTGAAAAAAACAAGCAGTCTGTAATCTAAGAGTGCTCTGTGTAAGAACATATTGTTTATAAACATTCTTATAACTAATTTTTTTCTAATTCTGATACAGAAAGATGGCTGACTCATATTGTTAGAAAAAAAAACATTTAATATGTGTGTGAAATTAAATTTTTGTATTAGAGAATGTGCTAATCGGGACAAATGCAATGATTTTACTCATGCCCTGGTTTTATCATTTGAAACCTTGATGTAAATTGCGAGGTGTTCAGTTTAATGTGATGTCTGGCTCTGTGTATTTCACTTCTGTATTTTGGATGCCTTCCTGCAGTAAACTAGCTGTGATTTATCACACTGACAGGTACATCTTCTGCGGAACGCTGGGGATGAAGTTACCATCACTGTTCAGTACCTCAGGGAAGCTCCATCATTTCTTAAGCTCCCATTAGGTAAGAGAGAGGAATAGTAATGGATAAAGGCTGCAGTAGCATTTCTCCACAATATTTCTATAAATGAGAACCTTCTGGTGTATTTCCTTTGTTTTAGTCCTCATAATCAAACAAACACCATGGATATTTAGGCTGCTACCTTTATTTTTTGAAGGGGGGTGGGCTGGTAGGCTGGTCTATTAACTTCTAAGATTACACAGGAAATAATCCTGTACACATTATTTCCTTTTTCTTCTGCCTAAAATAAGGGATAATTATTGTATTTAATAATATGGTATTATCATGATATACTGTAGAAGGATCAAAAAGTAAAATCTCTTTCTGGCCATCTGTTAGCATAGTATTGAACTTGATTCTTTTCTGATTTATTTTTCTTTGAAATTAGTGTGGTCACGTCCAGTTAAAAGAGTGGCTTACTTTTTTATTTTTATGTCATGTACTGTTTGTATTACTCAGTCCTCTATATTTACTGTTACTCATAGTATTGTTATTCAGTTCTGTAAACAATTATTTATTTGCCATGTAAGGCATGTTTCTGAAGAAATGTAGGATGGGAATCAAATGTTTATTATGGATGGGGGGCTATTCATCATGAAACTTTATCAAAAGAGTAATTTCCAATATTGTATAGTTAGTTTCATATACCTGTAAGTTTAGAATACCAACCAGGGTCCATAATATCATAAATAAAATTATCTTACTAGTAATTGCTCATCATTATGGATGTTCATGTTATAATGGAACAAGTTTGCTTTCTTCATGATGCACTCACGGCATATTAGCACCAATATCAAAGCCAAAAAAACTTCATTGACTGGACAGATTAAGATCTTATATTCTTCCCTCTTAAGTCTTTCCCTTAAGACTGGTTGGTCTTCATTATGCTTCTTATACTGTATCTTAAATATTCAATATTACAGATGTGGTCTAATTCAAGCACTTTTTACGTGACCGTTCTTTATTTTGTTTTGAACATAGCTACAGGTATATGTATGTGTGAGCACGCAATGCATTTTGGATTTGTGCATTGCCTGGATGCTAAATGTAATAGAGTTTTAGTATTGAATAAATGCATATAGTACATTTATCTTCCACCTTAAGTACTACATATGTACTGTACTGTACATGAGTGAATATTGAGTGAAAAATGCTGTTTCTGCAGATATTTGTATTGAGACATTTTGAAATGTTCTATGTCTAAATGTCATTACATCCTAACAGTTTTAATACTGTTTTAGTACAGTTTAGGTTATTGTAGGTAGAAGGAAGTTACACATTATTTTATCATATAAAACTCTTTGTTGTTGTTATTTATCAAATACATGAATTATCCTATTCTAATTAAAAACTACACTTTTCTTTCGAATTGTGTGATACAAACAGTTTAAAGAAACATAACCAGCTAAACAGCACTATAATGGGAAAAATGAATAGTTTCACAAAGACTTTAATAAGCACTTCACATGATGCTATTCTAGATGATTTCTAAACTTCATGCTGATATATCCATACTAAGTTTTCTGCTTAGTAAATATGCCATAAATATTTTTATAAACGCTCCATCTGCTTGCTAAAATTATATAGTTAATATGGTATTTTGAGTGCTGAAAATTGTTTTTGGTTTGTGAAAAATTATGCCCTGCATCCATAATCTGAAATCACTTGTGTGAACATGGAAATGGAACTCTGTATGGTGATTATCGATTTTCGCTTGCTGATTAGGAGTAAATGCTTTCATATGTAAGCAGAACATTATTTTCAACAAACAGAAAATCATTTCCAGCAATTCACTAGAGTAACACAGTAGTGCTGTGGTTAGCATTGCTATCTTCATGGAACATTGTCGTTTCTCCTTGTGAGTTTTCTCCAAGTGCTCTGATTTCCTCCCATAGTCCAAAGACATACTGGTAGATTAATTGGCATCTAGGAAAATTGGCCTTGGTGTAAATGTGTGAGTGTACTGTATGTGTCTGTATGTTTGCTCGGTGATGGACTGATGTCCCATCCAGGCTGTATCATACCTTATGCCTGTTACTTCCCAGAATAGGCTCCAGCCCCCCACGACCCTGAATTGGATGAAGCAATTAGAAAATGGATGGATGAATTATTGCACCTCTCAATCTGCATATATGATAATCAAACACAAGGAAATTAGCTTGACTAGTTAAGGTTCTTTCTCAGACAGAGTATGTTGAGTATTATGACCCGGGGGCAAATATTTTCCAATCTTCAGACAGTTTAATTGAGAATGAAAATTAACACTTCATTCTCTTGGAGGGAAGTTCCTAAAACTGTTAACCACTCTCAAAGGCTCAGCTCAGTAGAAAGTTCCCCCCTGAATGTAGAATATACACAGCCCATTTATAGTTCTTTTACTCAGAAAAAAATAAGAAATTCTGTGTTAGGAATTAATGTTTCTAATGGTCTCAGATTAGAAAGTGTAGAAAGAGAAGGGACAGACCAATTAATGTGCCAGCTGCAGGTAGTTAATATAAGATAAGGTTCACACCACTAATGTGACTTAATGCCATTCTGACTTTATGCCAGTGATACCCAAAGAGGAATTCATAAACAATAACAGCACTCTAGCTTAACACCAGTGTTGGATGATGAGACTTATGCTTTGGTTAATGTCAGTAATATACAATATATGGGGAAGCAGATAAATAAAAATACTGTTAAAACAGGCATTTTATAACAATATACAATTATTGGCCACCTGGGAACAGGATTCCCCAAAAGACAGCACATACTGTAATTGGCAGAGTTCCATCAGGATGAGTTTGGTGTTGTATAGTAGAGACCAGAGGTCTCTCTGCTTTTCTACAAACACTGACTTCTATTATTTGTTGGGCGCCTGAAGGGTCATACAGTCGTAACTGAGAGAAGAAGCATTGCTCCTCCGATTACTTTTAACTTTCCTTGGAGTGCTATGGATCTTTGAACTGACAAATAGAGCTGACAAACTGTAGGTCTGCAGTTAGATATGTCAGAGGAGCATGTCTGTGTGTCTCATTCTCTGTCACGTCGGAAAGGTATATCAGCAAAAATAATTGGTGATTAAAAAAAAAACAGTCCTGGGACTGCAAAAAGCTGTTTTTTATTTCTCCTACAGTACTTCTCAGACAGGAGAATAACTGTCTGAAGTATTCAGTCCCCAGATAGGGTGTCTCTAAGCAATATTGAATGGTGCTTAAAGCATAAATTATTTGCATCTGTGCAGTGGGCACAACAGCAGCAAATGGGCCTCACATTTTGATGCTTAAATCATCACTCTTTGATAGCACAACGATTTATTCTAAATTGAGCCCACTCTTACTATAAACCTAATTATAAATACGCCACAATCATCCTACTAATGAAAGCAAATAGTAAGAATATAGTAAATCTGTCCTAAAACATTAATTCTGCAAACTTTTAATGTTTTACCTGTGCTTTGTTTACAATTTTGTAAATTAGTCTCAGTAAACTTATTCACATAAAAAAATAAAAAATGCATTTAAGATTTTAAAAAAGCCACCTGCCTGCTTAGGATTCAGAAGTACTGTATAATTAGATACAAAATGCTTTCATTGTTTTATGAATAATTAATAGGATTTTTACCAATTCATTTCCTTTGTTCCAAATTGTCCTTTCCTGAATATAGTGCCACTGTGTAACAGATCTTTTAAAAACATTCTATTTGTAGGCTAGCAGCTATTTTATACAAAGCATGAAGCTCAAAGCCTCTTATTGAAAGTAAATTTGGCAATTTTAGAAAAACATGAATACTTTATGAATGAAATATGAGTCCTCACAAAGTATATTTGAAGCTACAAATGCAGAGGTCTAACTATACACTTTGTTCTTCTGAGAAATAAAGAAAAAAATATAAAGTTTCTTTATATTTTTGACAAAGGATAAATGGAATCAAGATTGCAGCTTAACTCCTTCTATATGCTCCTGTATATTTTTAGGTTCTCCAGGACCATCTAGTGACAACAGTAGCAGAACTTCCTCCCCACTCTTTGACAGTGGTTTACATCTAAATGGAAACTCTTCAAATACAGTAAGGCTCATTTAAGTTTTCATCATATTTGAGCTTTTAAATATGTCCCCATGGTTTCTGGGTATCCATCACTGTTTTCTTTTTTCCTATTGCATTTGAGTAAGTCACATACTCAGCTGGGGATAATGCTGCACATTACACAAATCAAAGCATTAAGTTAACCCTTACAAATGCATTGACAGTCTGAAGGACACTGTGAGGACAGATGAGTGCAAAAGGTTTATGGAGCATTGGGAGTCTTCTGGAATTGGTGGAAGATGTACTGGGGCAAAAATGTACAGAAGTGGTGAAGTGTGTCTGAGAGAGGTTTATAAGTAATTTACCTAGGAAACTGGGTGGCAGGGATATTAAAACAGACCAATCCTGGTGGGAGCAGAAAAACATGGATTTAACAAATTCAAAACAAATAAACTCATCTACTCTTAAATGCTTATATTTTAATTTCAGTGGAAAGGACATGAAGCTACTCAACTAACCTGGATATCACAGGAATAACTGAAACAAGGTTATTGTTGGAAATAACACAGAAATCTAAAATGTTGAATACCCCCAATTTCAGAAAGGCAGACTGGAAATATGTTGTGAATTTGGGCTATAAATAAAAATTAACCTACAGACAACTGAAGCAAGAGGGTATGGGAACTTTCAAATGTACTGGATCAACTTTAAAAGGGATCAACTGGAAAAAAGGAATTTATAGGGACTTATCAATGGCTGTATATTATAGACTACCTAATGCACATATGGGCACAAATAGCTTGTTGTATGATGAGTTTAGGAAGGTATGTAGCAAAGGTAACATCTACTTACTATGAGACTTTCCGCACATAATTGGGATATTAGATGGCTGAAAAAGTTTGTTTGCTTTTTAACACAAAAAAACAAACTACATTAGATGCTCTAATTGACTTAATATTCTCAATCAACCGGGATAGAATTAAGATAATTTATCTGTTAGAACTACTGGGGCATTGAGATAATAATTTAGCATCTTTCAATGCTTTAATACACAAGTCTAAAATTAGGCTTTATAGTTTTAGAAAACCAGACTATGAAACTGGAAACAGATGGATACAGAATCAAAAATAGAAATATGGTTATATTTCAAGCACATAATGTTCAAGAATCAAAACAAATTAATTCCTAAAACATTAACATCTAAATCCAGGAAAATATAGCCCAAATGGTTTATGTAGTCATTAAGAAAAGAAGCTCTACAGACTGTATAAATGGGTGTAACGATAGAAAAAAGAGTATCAAAATAGAGCTATTGGAACAGCTGAATAAAGTAAAGAATATCACAATAAAGACAAACATAGTGCAAAATACTTTTTTCCAGTTCTGCAGCTGGAAACAAACTGAAAATACAATACTTTATTAAATAATTTATACCACAAAAAAGGATTAATAATAGAAGGTGATAAAGATATAGTTAACATATGATAGAAAACAAATACAGGACTCCATATTATACATCAGGTTGTGTAACTTTAGTGTAACTTATACAAGGTTCTAGAGAGGTTAGGAATGATAAAAAAAGAACTCTGAAGGTCTTTTCCAGTCTTACTTAAGTAAATAAGGAATGTTACTCATTAGCTCATAACTAGAATGTTTACATTCTCACTTGGAATAGGAAAAATGTCACATTAAAACAAACCACAAAGAGGGGCATGGAACTGAACCAGGAAACTACAGCTCAATTAGCCTTTTTCATATTACTGGTAAAAATATGAAAACGATAGACCTAAATTAGAAGAATACTTGACATGTGAAGAAACAACCAACATGGGACTAGAAGGGGATGGTCTTGTTTAATTCCTAGAATTCTTTAACAAGCAACAAGGACATTGGTTAACATTAATTTATAAGAACAGTATGTTATCTGAAGGAGTATAACCTCTAACTTGGTAGATGCGAGTAGTGGTTTGCTACAAAGAACCATTTTAGGCCTTTTGCTCTTGCTGATCTTTATTAGTGATATAGATTCTAAAAATGGGTATAGTTAGCAAACACAAACAGGGGTACGGGAGTTACAAAGACTTTTTACAAAAATCATGCACTGATACTTGGAGAATGACAAATACAGTAAGTGCAAAGTGACACAAACTGGTACTAGGACATGCACGATACATATTATACTGTATGTGATCTTCTGAGCTGCAGAATAATATACAGGAAAGGAATGACAAAAAATATTTAAAAAAACAAAAGACTTGGCATCACCTCCCATACGAACAAATTATGAAAGTTAAGATATAAAACACCTTTTTATAACTCACTGAGCAATACCGAGTAAAATTGTGTTAACAGTATACTTTACTTTTTTGTGAACAGTTTGGTATGTAATAATTAACTAGGAAAATGGCCTCAAAAAGAGTTCAAAGAGCAGCAACAAAATTCCGAGGTATTATAGATAGTTCAACCTAGGGGACTGTTTCACATTCAGTAGTGAAGGAAGGACGAAGGGTCATAATTGGAAACTTAAGAGGAATTAATTTAAGACTGAATGAATAGAAAACACATCGTTATTAAAAGTAGTGAGTATCTACAACAGCCTTCTCAGTGACGAGGATGAGGCCTAAATTCTAGGCACCTTTAAGAAACAGATAGATAAAATGTTAGGATTCTTTCACTTATCTACTAAACATGCAAATGAGCAAGACTGGGCAAATGCCCCATTTTCATTTGAAGACCTTTCTAATGTTGTTTCCTTTGCACTTATTTTTAAGTCAATTGCAAGAAGCAGAAAGCAGCCTAGTAACTATGGATAATGATTATTACTGAGGTACTGTATGTAGACTATAATAGTATACTGTATGTGCAACCAATTTTCAAAGGAGTTGCCACTGTGATTTTTTTTCAAGTACAACCTGAGAACAAGTTGCAGCTGGATTACATTTTCAATATCACATTTGGGTTGAAAAATGGTAATATCCACACAAGGTTTTGTCTTTTTAATAAGATTTTCATGATGATGTTCCGTGCTTATTGTGACCAACCTCCACATTTAGACCACAGTACTGAATCTCCCCTGCTTATCTAACATTGCTGTTGAGGCTCTAACATACAAATAAGAGAGAAAAAAAGAAAAACTATAATGCCATAAAAACATTACATCATATATATGACATTGTTGCATAATTAATTATTTATATAGTAGGTATAATCCCTATTAACCATTTAAACATCTTATTATTATTATTATTAAAAGAATGTAACGGTTGTTTGCAAGTTTGTAGTCAGATGTTCCTTTGGAATCTAAACACCTATCAGAAACATAATTAATTCTGTTTCTTTTACTAAATTAATATACAGCTAGTCTATAATATGCTAAATGTTTTGACACCATGGAGTCAGTAACTTTTCCAGTTCCTGCCGTAATTATTTTATATTGAATGACTGCTCTATGACTGACAAGTTTAAGTGTCCAGGTAGAAATTAAACAGTAATACATAATTTGTGACTAAATGTAAATTGGAACTGTCAGTTGTTTCATAATCTGAGGTGGTTATGTAATGGCAGCAGTCATGGATGATGGTGCTGATATTTGAAATTATTTTTTAGATAACATATTATTAATACCTGCAAATGAGTTGTCAAATCTTATTGTGTTAAATTTATTTCCATAATACATAGTTCAATGAGTGTGTCATTTAGCTTTCTTTAATTAATAAATTTGAGTTGATATGTAAATCTGGCTGTGTACTCGCTGACATCTAACATCTTTATCATGCTGTGCAACCTGAGGATACCTAATCGTTTTCTTGATTTGCTCCTGTGTTGGTGCTGGAAGTTAAGTGTGTTCATTCAAAAAATGAAAACAAAATGAGGATGAGGATGGGATCAGGATGACAGACAGAGGGGCGTGACAACGGTGGTCCAGTGCTTGGGGGGAGTGTTGCAAGCGAACAAGTCTAAGGAGTCCAAGGGGGAAATCCAGGGCGTAGTCCAGGGTCCAGGTACCGGGAAACCATCCAAGATAGACGAAGTTAAAATTGGAAACAAGATCTGGAACAGGGAATTAAAAACAAGATAATGAGGCCAGGCGCCGTTCTGAAGCCTATGCCATTGGTAGGCGGGCTTCCAGGCGTCCATCTTCCAATGCTGAGCCAGGAATAGTGGGAGCGTCAGGCTTAAATAATGACCGACTAAACAGGGGGCAGGTGCACGTAATAAACTAAAATACCAAAGGGTTTGAGCACCATTAAGAGGAGGGATGATGATCGTGACAATGCTCCTGCATCAGAACTGCATTTAAAATTTTCTTGCCATCAGAAAGAAGCATTAAATACGTTTTGTACATTTGACAAAGAAAATATTTTGTTTCAGTGTATAATTTTATGCATAATTATTTTTCATGGTTACTATGGTACAGACAAAATGAAAAACAGTATTAAACTTCACATTTAGCATTTTAAATGTTTGCACTTTAATTACCCTATGCTGTTTGAATTGAATAATTGGAAGTAACTACATTTCTTTATGGCCACTTTTTCAGATGTACTCTTAAATCTGCATATCACAAAGTATTCATTAAAGTCTTGCTGCTTACTTTGCTTACTTTGGGCATTTTATTAACTAAAACAGTTACAATTAATATCTAATGTTGGTTTACGGTTACTTTTAAATCTTTAAGCACTAAAACCTCAAAAGCTTTTATACTACAGTATGCCGCCTTCAAATACATTTGAATTTGGAATTTGTAACAGCAAAATGCAGGAAAAGTGTAATTTGAAGGGAGAAGAAACAATATCTGTCGTGTCTGTGCAACTGGATACAATGTAGAGAGATAGGGGAATACCAAACAAAAAGATGAATCCCAGGATGGCACCCAACCCATTATACAGTTTGTACATTGTTGACTTGCCGTTTACCATTACCAACAATAACAATTGGTGTAAGTCTTACTATCAATATAAATATATTCTGTTCAATGTTTACAGAGTAGTCAAAACCCTATGTACTGTACATGTTTCTGCAGTTTCATATCAAGAGTAACATACTTTTGGAAAGTTGTGCCATTTCTACATCACAAACACGGTGAAAACAATATGCGTTTAACCTCGGAATGCTTACTGACATGGTGTTGTATTCCATGTATACAAAAGACAGAACATGGCTCCTTTAGATTATTTTAAGATTATTTTATTTAAGAGGAATGTGATGATATTCTACTATTTTTAAATGCTACTTTGCATGGGACAATATTATTTTTATTATGCAAAATATGAATATAGCAGGCGACATTGTTCACAAATTCTACACTTACAGCAAGTCTCTACAATCAATCAAAGTTTATTTATCAAATGCACAACAACACAACATGCAGCAGTAGTTGCTGGCAATGAAATGTCTTTTCTACAAGCTCACCAGGGTGCTTATAAGAGTTTTTTAAATTCTTTAATGAACTGTACCCTTACATTTGACTTCACTATTTATTCTCTGTACCCCTAATTCCGTAATAGCCCTGCTTTCCCATGAATAAGAAGTGTAGAGTCCTTTCACAATAAAACTACAACAAATCTATTTAATTAACACCTAGATGCGAGAGAACACATTTAAGACTTACACCCCATTAAAATAAGCAATTCCTTCATTTCAGTTCTCTTTACTCCCCAGGATATCTGAAAATTCACTATTGCATACTAAAAGCTCTAATACTGAATTATTTTATTATTAATTTTAATTATTTAAGAATTATTAAATTAACTAATAAAAAAGATATACAGTACATAAGAGGTTTTTTTTATCAATAAACACATGTATTAATGAACTTCATTCTAATAAATGTGGGTGACTAGAAAGCATTTTAGTTCAATATTACAATAATTTTCCAAAAAAAGTGACAAAGTGACTGATGCATAAATTCATTATGTAGTGACAATATTTCCATAATTTGATGCAGTGTCCCACTTAGTCCACTACTAATTTGCTTAAACCCTACAGCTTAAAATGGCCTCTGGTGGTAGATAAGCTATAACTTCCAGCCTCTCTACTGCCACAGTTTAAATAAGGCCCCTTAAATTTTTGGGATTTGTACACCCCTGTAGTCTGGTGTTCAAATAATCACATTTAGAGCTTAGAACCAATTTCCATGCTAGATATTGGTACTGTAGATTTTTAGCTTTGTTCTTGATCATTTTTTTCTTGAAATGGCATTAATCAACAGGAGATGATCTCCTGGACCTTGCTAAGCAGTAATTTGGAACACAGCTGTGTACTTTGGATGTTCATTGCAATTGACCCATTAAAATTTCTTTTCAATATCAAGCACTATTTTATCTGAACAGAAATACAGAGCCTCACAAGTGTATTCATTCAGAATGAGTTACAGATTTTAACATAAAACATTTTTTGCATGAAACAATTCGAAAAATATTGTACTGTAAATGTAATATCACTCTCCATAGAAAAGTGTTATTTGGGATAATTAATTATACATACCTCCAAGTATGCATTCAAATAAAACATTAAAGAAAAATAATTCACAATGGTGCAGTGATTAGCATTGCTACCTCACAGTAATGGGACCCTGTGTTCCATTCCTGACATGGGGTGCTATCTGCATCGAGTTCATGTGTTCATGTGTTCATACGTATCAACTATGCTAGGAAGAGGAAACAAATCACAGAGAATCAAGAGAAAACTGTAAATCCAGACTAAACAACTTAGAGATCTCTGACACAAACTGGCATGTTTAGAATAGAAAATGTCAAAAACTACCATTCTACAGTATGTCCCCTACATTCATGACTGGATTCCAAGAAAGAATCCTTTTTGAGGGCAAATGACAAAAAGAGGCTTACAAGATTGCTAAGCTACATATGAATGATAATTACTTTTCTTATGGTCAGATTAAATGTAATTCGAGCTTTTTGGACATGCTCATGAATGCTACTTTATGTCTGTCATAAAAATTGCAAAGCTCATGTTGTGAAAAAAACTCATCATACAGTGAAATATGACTGGGTTGGTTTTCCATCTATTGGTTGTGGAGTCCTTGTTAAGAATTAACTTTAACAAGTACCAGAATATTTGGCCAAAACACCTAATTCATTCTGCCAATAACCTCAAATTTTAGTTGAAAATGAACATTGTGACATGACAATAATTCAAAGCACACATCCAGCTTGACAAAGAAATGGTTAATTGCATGCAAAATAAATATATCTCCAGATCTCGGCCCAATTGAATATTTGCAATTTGAACTCAAGATGACAGTTTACTAAAACAAAGGGTCTGAATTCTGTCTAGAGGAATTGTTAAGACCTTCCCTGACGTGCCAGAATCTCATAGCACACTGCAGAAGGTGTAGTTTCAGTGTAAAAGATGTCAGCGATGACAGAGATGGATATAAAAAAATACTAACCACAGGGACATTAATAAATATGCTTCTGTTTTTGGAACCATTTCATAAGACTTGGCTCTATGCAATGGCTATTAAGATTGTTTTTTGTTCCTCTTTCTTTGGAGGTATGAATACATTTGGAATGCATTGTATTCTTACAGTATGTCTTCCCATTCCTCTATAAAAAGACTGCACTCTAATCATAACAATTTTCATTAACCTCAGAGTGCAAAACAGAGAACGGGTGAAGATATCTTGGAATCTTGTTTTAATTTCTTCATTCAATATTTCTAACTTCTTCTATAATAATAATAATAATAATAATAATAATAATAATAATAATAATAATAATAATAATTGCTTACACTTATTTAGCGCTTTTCTGGACACTCCACTCAAAGTGCTTTACAGGTAATGGGGACTCCCCTCCACCACCACCAATGTGCAGCATCCACCTGCTGGTTCTATGGGAACCAACATTCATTTCACATAGCACAAACACTTAAGCTGGTTTCATATACAACACTTTCAATTTTAAAAGCGCTAGAAAAAGGTTTGTTGTTTAAATACTGTATGGTTAAGCCAGTTGTCTAAATGAAAATTAATCTTAATGATCATCTTCCAGATGAAAGAATCAGAGTTACAGCATTTTCTGAAAGGAAATGTTTTTATTTTTGAAATTTCCAGGAGCTAGTTTATCAAATATTTCTGCCTCAATAAACAAAAACATTTAGATTTGCATGACAGACTGACTGAGAATTCAGAAAGTCTTACACAACTGCATTGTTCCCATGACAACCAAGGTTACTGGTCCCCTGAGATCTCAGGCCACAGTGGGGTTTTAAAGGCTCCTTCAGGACAACTGCAGATCAGCCAGTCTACTGTTATAAAATTTGTACATTTATTGCTTCTTGTACTGGATACAAATTCTTCTATCAACTGTATTACTTTAAATCAACAGCAAATTGTTTTTTATAGCCGTTTTTTTTTCCTTCACTTTTCTCCTTTACTCTCTGGGGATAAACATCCCTTTTTGCCCCCTCATTTTGATCTCCAGAATAAACAATTACATAATTTTCTTATTATTTTTAATGGTGACCTTGTCAGGGGAAACACTGTTGTCAAAAACAAAACAATTTGTTTTAAAATCAAAGCTCTACCTTCAGGTGCTAGTTCTCTACCTTCCCAATGTTTAAACCTTCCTTCCAGTGTCTGTTCTGTTTCTTTCTCCTGTCTTTTACACCATAACCTTGAGACCCAAAATCTTAATAGTCATTCTGAACTTATATTGAAACTCCTTTCCAGCTACAAAGATCTTCAACTGCCTCCAGGGCTGTTTATATTGAATTTAAATCCAGATGAATTAGGGGGATATCAAATGCTACACGTTTATGCTTACCAATTCTTAAGCCTTGTATGAGAGGTTCTAAAGCTCAATGGACCACCCTTTTGAACTCTGCATAGCAGATACAACATAGTTGTATCTCAACTATATTAAAACAGGTTACGTAAACACTTAATCTTCCTTTATGAATAAAGCAGCTTTACCCAGGTTAAAAGTCCATCTACCAAAATGTGCAAACATAGTGATGTGACATTCTATCATGTTTTTTTTCTAGGCCTAAATGTAGGAAGGAAAAAACTACCCTTTTCACCTCAATACCCCCTTGCATCTCTAATCAAAATCATACTCATCCCTCAGCCTCCATCCTGGTACAGAACGTGTGATCCACATAAATAATCTTTAATGCTCTTTTCATGCGTAACAGCAAAAGTTTACTAAATGGTTTATAATCAGTATTCAATTAAGTTATTGGCCTTTTTATAAATGAGTAACACTACCCCAATCTTAATACTCTCCGATAGGTTACCTACTGTTTTACATTCTTTAAACATGTACTGTATTAAAATTAAGACCCACTATAGACTACAACCTGCTAATAAAATTATAATGGAAACCCATCATGAGCTGGTATTTTTTCCTCAGTTTAAGTTTTTAATAATTTAAAAATTAATCTTCCATAAAATCTACACTATTCCACAGGTTCTGATATGCATTTCACCTTTTCAGCACTGTTCAGCAGAGCACTCTGCACAATTATTTTCTTATCACACACACATTTCTATAGAATTTCCACTATAACATTTTTTCCCCATTGAAGATACTACATCCCCCCTTTCCTTATTTAGAACAGTAATATGTTCATTTTTACCTACAATCTTCTCAAAATAATTAGCACACTTTTACCCTACTTTTAAATAAATCTTGTTTACTCTTTTTATTAATTACTGTAGAGTCTCAAGTTCTTTCTTCACCTCATTTATGAAATCCCATTCTTGTTCTTGAAAATATAATCTTCTATTTTTTAGGTTCTGAACAAACCTTTTTTTCCTTTGCATTCATCTACTTCCTCCTTTTCCTTAAAAAAATGTTTTTTTTTACCCAATCCCACCATTGAGCCTTAGAGTCAAAGAAGTCCTTTAAGGACCCAGACCTCCAATTTTCATATTTAACTTTAAGTTCATCTTCTATCTCTAGACTGCATAGAATAGTATTTCTATACCCCCCCCCCCCCCCCCCTTTGTATTCCTTCTTGCAGATTAAAAACAGACTTCAAAATCTTCTGATAAAAAAAAACACTGGAACCAAATAACTTGATACACACTATCCATTCTTAAAGGGAAAATTAACACCCCAGATCTGAACCCCCCTGTCTTTCAGCCCACAAAAGGAATTAGACACTTTAAAATCCTCTACAATTCTCTTTAATAACCCAGAGGTCTGATCTTACCAAAGTTGATATGACCTTGTTCTACTGTATCTGTGTCAGGAATCACACAATTCAGACCACCTCTTCCTCCTATTAGTGCACTGCATCTCAATAAATGTTAGTGGGAGCATAGGTATTCAATGTCATTGCTCTCCCCATAAACAATATATTCACTCTCAGCAATCTTCCACATTCCACAAGTGAGCAATTCTTTATTACAAAATTATTAATACAGACAATTCATCTGCTCTGCTCACATTAGAGCCACTCCAATCAGTTGACCCCTCCAGCCAAAGCTACTCCCACTCTACATAAGATGTCATATTCCTTTTGTTGCAATATCTGCATCCACTGTTCTCAGATATTTCAACAATTTGTGCATTACTCATGTTCTGAATCCCTCTTGCATTAGTTAGAATGGACAACAGCATTATAATCCATAAAACCTGTCACTTAATTTTAAAACAACCCATACATCTCAAAATGTCAATGACCAATTAATTCTCAGTTTTAAAGCTGAATAAGGCATCTCACACACTAGGAACAGGACTCATCACCAATTCACCAGTCCACTTTATCCCTAGTTTATTCCTCACAACACCATTTTTTTAAAGATACCTCTGTTGAGCCATTATTTTCATTTTCAGACTCTGAAATTACTTTATTCTCCTACCTCTCATCCACAGGTCAGACAGAGGCTCTTCACGGATCAGTCCTCTTTCCTCAACTTCATTCCCTGTCATCATGTTGTCTGCTTCTTCGGATTCTTTTGATCATTTAATCTTTTTCACTTTATTCCTGAACAGTTGAGGGCAATTCATATATATGTGAAAAATATCTCACAAACTATTTTGTTAGTACACGATTCAAATTCACATCTAGTCTCAGCACAATGTCTACAATACACAAACCACTGCCAAATGTCCCATCTCGACCACAGTGTCTACATAACATAGGCTGGTTCTCATAAAAATGATCCTTTCTTACCCCTTTAAATAATCAGGATGGAGAGATGTTTGACCCTTCCCATCCCCATATCCCTAGTGATCTATGTGCAATTTTACAACTTCTCTTCTCAATCCTGTCCATACAGATGCAGCCATTCAAAATGGGTGGGGTATTTCGCGGTATACCCCGGTGGGCGTGTCGCATCAAAACGCAGTATCACGCGGTATATCGTGTCATTTGACGTCATGCCGGAAAGTATCCGGCATCACCTTGTAAAACCGCCAGGAGGAGCCAATAAAGCTTAACCTCTCATGTACAGCATTTGAGCTTTTAAATTTAAACTGTGTATTATAGCATGTTAATCATCAGTCATTCAAATGTTGGTATATTTTATGAAAGCAAGATTGCTCAGTTGGACAAAAGTACACAACCTACCTTTATCAGAAATATTTATGCATCAAAGCCTTTACCGAAGATATTACTAATAGTATTAATAATGAAGTATTACGCTGGTCCACATTCTTTCTAACCGTCATTTTAAATGAAAATACTTTTAGTTTTTTCTTTGACAAACACCACAGCATTTCGTAGATCTAACTAACGAGGACAGGACATTAGCTAGCCATTACGATAAAGGAATGACTTTTTTTGCTAATTTCTTTAGCACATTTGTACAAGCACTTGAAATCTGTCCAAGCCCTACTTTGTCAGGCATTTTCTTTTACTGCAACGGACATAAAAACTCCCTTGCTTTTAACAGAGCGTTTCATAATTTCTAACTACGAAAATTATTTAAACTGCGACACTTATCACTCAACCAGAGTTCAAAATATCACAAGGATCCTCAAGAGCACATCAAAGACTATATTATATAGATACTTGTATCAGATACATGAGAATCCAGGCTTTTTTATCAACGCTTTCTTTTCCGTATACCAGATATTATGGAACCACTTCAGAAGGGTGTCAGCCAGTCAGATTCCAGGAATTGGTACTTTAAAGAAAAAATACAAACCGGTATTCCATTTCTCCCTAAACATTTTAAGCATTGAAGTCTTTAACTAACGTGAAATAGCGTGTAAAAAAGTGGTAGTTTTAAGCTTTTCTGCTAATATAATATGGAATCGCGTATCTAAAGAAATTAATAATGATATAATTATATTCATGTACCACAACACAAGCCGGAATCCAGCCGGAGCCATGACTTTTTTTTTTAACAAACATTTCTTTGAAAAAATAAAACGTTTCCCTGGGTCAGGAATTAAATAAAACTTCACTCGCATCAAACAAATTTTTATTTCTAAATATCACAACATGATCGAATTTAAGTCATTTTAATATCAATGAATAGTCACCTATGCGTTACAATATAAACATTTATATTGATTTAAATCATGTTTTGATTTAAATCGCAAACGCGTGTTTAAATATATGTGTTTTTTGATTCACAATCAGACAAATGCAACATAAATTGATATCTTTGTCTTCTAAGTATCTTAATAAACTTTCAGCATAGCTTTCTCCCCATTTAGATTTATTTTTCTTGGGATCTTGGGATCAAACGTGGAAAGATTAGATTGTAATCGTTTTTATTTTTTAAATACATTTTAGAAAAGTGTTATGTATACTAAAAAGCTGTACACCACCTGCTATAAAGATACATATTGTAATACTTTCGGGTTCGGATAGGACAGACACTAGAACTCAGACTTGCGGAGTTAAAGCAAGTTAAAGCCTTGATTTTATATATCACCTTAAAAAGTGGCATCTCAAAGCAAAGTAATTACCCAACACTGATTGTACCCATCTGTCATGCTAATAAAGCACCTTGAATTTAACTGATTTGAGAGGGGGGGGGGGAGGGCGAGCGAGAGAGCACAGCCAGGACAGACAGGCAAAAAAGATACACTCCACAGATATTCACAACATCGACATATCATTAAAAAACGTTTGTACACATTGTTTAATTATTACTTTTTTTTCAGGAAGTTAAAAAAAATTGAATTTATTATCCAATCTCTCGAAATAAAATTATTTTTCAAGTGTAGTGGCAAGGCTTATTAATAAGGCAGAATTACGTGTTTCTGAGCTTTCCCAAATTAGGCCTCATTTCTCTGTTCATCTCTGTGGTGCAGCCACAGAGAAACCATGCAGGCTGATTTAGGGTTCCTTTGATAAAAGACAGCTCCCAAAGGGGGATGCACTTAGCTAAGCCTGGCTATCATGATCAATGGTCATCCATTGGTGCCTATCTGTCTAGGGAGTGCCAGTTGGACATCTGGACTGCATTACTAAGTGTCAGGAGTAAGTGACTCATATCTCACCTTGATCAACCAATCAGGGACTGGTAGGGCCGAGTAACCCACGTGGGACTCTGATGCCCATGGAACTTTCAGCCAATCAATGAGCTGAAGTTCCTCCAGGTAAAAACAGGCAACAGAGAGATTCAGAGTGAGTTTCGGGAGATTCAACAAGATTCAGAAGGGGAGATTCAGAGAGATTCAGTAAGATTCTGAGGAGAATTCTAAAGGGAATTCAAAGGAGAATTCCAGGGCAGGATGGCCCAGGAGCAGAAGGCTCCCTAGGGCAGGACATTCTCGCAGCGCGCCTCCTGACCATCCTGAGACTCAGCCCGGACAACCACGGCACGGCCAGTGTGTCCGAGTGCCAGAACTTTCCTTTGTTCTAAGAGTCTAGAGTGGAGGTTGCCCGAGGTTAGCACCAGCAGCAGGCCTCGTGAACAGGTCGGAACTGTGGACAGCTGAATCACTATTCAGAACTAGCTCTTCATCAGGAACGAACCGGTCCTCTTCCTGACTTGCTGGGACCCACAGTCATCTTTTCTCCTGTGCACAAACTTTGCTAGTTAAAGCCAACACTAACTAGCCGGTCAGTGAGCATCAGCAGCGCACCGTCGCAAGCCGCACAGCACAGCCTGGCACCGAGCCAGAGAGCACGGATTGGACAGCAACAGCCTGCAACTGTTTCTTTGAGTCCGCAGGAGATCTGAATCCCCAGAGATTGGATGAGTATTTAACTTCAATGCATTACAGCTCGAGAATTCAATTGTTATCCAAACCAGTTGATATCAATTTAATTCCTAAGAGTTATGTACTTGTTTGAGTATCTAATGTAGAAGTTATAACCAAGTTCATTTATGAAACGGTCTTAATGAATGATATACTGAACGTATGTCCTCTTGATATATATAACTCTTTGTAACTGACTGAATATATACCTTTTGTATTCTGATAACCCTCTCGATAAGATCTGTTAGGTTTAATGCATATTCTATGTATTAATAAATGTATCCTCGTGTATTAGTACCTGTGTGTGTGCGTTGTTTGAGTTATGTCGCATGGTTGGACTCTAAAGCCATCAAAAGAATCAACTTTGTGATTTACTGCTACAATTAATAATTGTCTCAGTAAATGCCCAAACCCTACAGAACTGGTGCCTTCAGAGAGCCACTACATTTAATTTTGCTACGGCTATGATTACATATTTGGCGTCCCTGAGCCGGTTTTATTACATATTTGGCGTCCCTGGGTGGGCGTGGCAAGACTGAAATGAGTCAACCAAGCGGAATAATTCAATATAAAACGCCGCGGGTTTCATACACGACAATACAGTGTGCTGAAAGCCGAAAGGAAAAAAGTTCCCCTTGCTCTTTAAGCAGTGCTTGATTGTTTTGTGATCTTTTGCAATCTACCGGGTTGATTGCATACTTGATCTTGTGGTTTTCTGTGGTAAAACTGTGATTTCGTACTTAAAAGTAATACTCTTTAAGTTTAACGATGGTTGCTAAAAGGTCTGAATTCGAGTCGCTATTAAGCACTCTCTCTAGCAGCGACAGGTCTGACCACGATCTCTTCCATATCTCCGTCAGCGGAGAAGCTAGAAGGATAAATCTCCATTCTCTGAGAGAGCTAGCGAAGGACATAGAGAGATTTGACCCCGCAGTGTCAGAGAATAATATCCAGAGTTATATTCAAGACCTCAGGTATAACCTGCAGTACCTGCCAAACGCCACAGAACAGGAGAAAGTGTTTCTGGTCAGGAAAACTACCAGCAGAGCTGTACATGAGTGGATGGCTAGGCAGATGAAAGAAGTCTGTAATGACTTTGAGCAGCTTTGTCATGCACTTATCGAAGAATACAGTGCTTTTATTGACCCGACTGCTGCGATAGCCACCGCCCTTAACATCAAGCACGAGAGAGCAGAGTCCCCTCGCGAATATTACGAGAGACTTAGACGAACTTATTTTGCAGGGCGAAATGATGAGGGTTGCGAAGAGAACACACATTTCAAGCGTTTATTCATTGCGAATCTCCACCCATCAGTCAGAAATATGATCTTAATGCATACAGATGCACACACCATGAAAATGACTGATATTAAGAGATTCGTGCAGAAAGCCTGGGAGTATGATGTCCAAAGTCGCTCTGAGCAAAAACCTGCTAAAGCGACTGTGTTCGCCGTCAGAGCCAGCAGGGTTAATTCCCCCCTGCTCGAAGGAGCACAGGCTCCTGAGCTGGCTAAGCCCCGTTCCAAAGCACTCACACAGGACCGCACCCAGCGTCCTAAGTGCCATGAGAACACCGGGGGAGGGAAAGGGCTAGATAAAGCTGAACAAAAGGATTCAGTAGCCTCCCGCCTGGCCAGGCTTGAACAAGCTTTATTAGGACAGAGACAACCACTCCCCACGGCTGCCGGAAGCGTGAATGAGCTGATACTCTCCACTGGAGGAGGCGGAGACCCGCCCCCTCTCCCTCCCTCAGTCTATCTGATTGAGCGGAAGGGTTCCTGCCTGGATGAATTCAGCCACTCCCAAGTGAGTGCTGACTCCACCCCTGAAGTCACAGAGCAGGCAGTAAAACACAGAGGAAAAGCAGGAAGCTTTTACCTCAAGGCTGCCATGGGAGATGTCTTACACAGTGAGACACTGATTGACACTGAGGTTGAAAGGTGTTTGATGTCACACGGCAAGCTCAAACGGGTTGAAAAAGAAAAGGGCATGCTACTCAGAGTGGAACCTTTGGTGGATCACCAGAAAGGCAAAGTGTGGAAAAAGGTCAAGGCTCCTAAGCCTTCTGTACAGAAGGAAAGGGGGGCCAAGAGGCAGACTGTGCTCACACAGTGCCCACCGAACACAGAAGCCCATGCGGAGATTCCTTCTGTTCCCTCTGGACAAGAAATACAAATATTTTCTTGTTCCCCGAATATACAGGGAAGTCGTGCCCCGGCCGAGGTCCCAACAGCCTCCATGCCACAGGAGCGGTGCTCCAAGCAGCCGCCTGATCCACCAGGTAAAGCACACACCTTTTACATCCCTAAAGAGGAGCAGATCTCCCCACCTGGCGATGAAAAGGAGCTTTCCCTGTGCACCCTGGCACCCAAAAGGGGTCAGGACCACCACCCTGCAGTGGTGGAAGGGATCCAGATGGCAGGAGAGCAGGTTGGCGATGTAGCCCTCACCCTTAGCCCTGAGAGGTCCTCTATTAGTGAGGATCTGCTTGAGCAGCTGTCACAGGGCCACCGCCAGGTGCCCCTGGTGCAACATTCACAGGTTAGACAGGAGGTCCAGCTGGACGCTGAGACTATTGCGCTGTGGACACACCTGATCCCAGATGCCGATTCCCTCTGCTGCGACCCAGGGAACCTGCAGTCAGGTAACATTATTTCTCACAACTACCAGGTAGTGAGTGAGACTGACCTGATTGTTCCTGCCTCAACGGTAGGGTTGCCAACACACCCAGTCCCCAGGAAGGGACAGGGAATGAAAGCCGAGCCGGTTTTCTTACAGCCACCAGCTCAGTCTGTCAGTCTGAGTCTGACCAACAGTGGTTCAGCCAGACTGGAGCTGGATGGTCAAGTCACCCGCCTGCCAGTGCAGGACATCGCAAAGAGGGGTGTCAGAACCCCAGCCCGCACTGACATGGGCCTGGTGAGTGATAGTAAGTTCAAAGACAGTGAACTAGCTATCCCACTGCTGGGGCAGCTCCCTGAACCCCTAGCGAGGGAAGGGGGGAGCGAGCAGGTGCCCTACACCCACGCCCAGCGTACGATTGTATATATGCCGATAGAGGGATTCCTCAATCAGGAAGTGTACAGGGTGGACCTGAACAGTGAGAATGGGATAACAATCCCAGATCACTCAGGTGCTCCAGATGACCACTCAGCCGAGGGTCAGGCATGCTCCACCGCTGCACCGCCACCCTGCAGGGTTCCTAGAGCACAGGCATGAACAAATCGAAAAAGCAGATGCCCTGGAAAAGGAGGAGCAGCATCAGCAGCTGCGTCAGATCTCCCCAGATTTCCAGGATGTTGGTGCCCAAGATGCCACATGGCATACTGAGAAAGACACCATGTACACGCTGCGCCAGCTTAGAAAGGCAACAGTCACTCAGAAGGAGATGACTGGGATCAGCCACCCGAAAAGACTTTTGGGAGGACTGATTGCTGCCGCCACTGTTGCACGTTTGCTATTTCCTGGTAGGTTTGTGTGCTACTGGCACTCTCACCCCGAATGCCCCAAGAAGGCAGGTGTCAGAGATGCCAGAGGGTAGTGACAGACTGTATCGACAGCAGCAAAAGTTGGAAAGCTCAGGGAAAACCCTACAGGCAACTTCCTATGCAACAGGGTTAAACCTTATTCCCCAACCAGTGGACATGATTGTTGGTGTTATACGGTGGGTTTATGCTTGTGTGCAACAGGCCAGAATGTTGACACAAGACCTGTTAAGGGAGCTTAGTGCCACTGTAACCAGTCTAACCACGGCACAAATCCCAACCCACTTGATTCCACTCTTCTCAGTAGAGGAGTATGTGACATTAACCCCATCGCTCATAGCTCACCCAGAAGGCAATCCAAGATCGAATTCGGTTTCAAATCTTGAGATGGGTATGGCTACCAAAGCTATCCATTGGCTGTGTCTAAACGATTCACCAATGAAGGGTGTAAAGCTACTAACGAGCAGAGGGAGGTTAATGAACCCCATGAAGAGCAGGTGGGAAGTAAATGGCTGGTCAGCACACCACATTTAACAGACACTGTGACTTGTGACAGGCATGATACAGCTACTGCAATGCAGCTACCTAATCAAACAGTTTTCCTGCAAGTTCCCGAGGAGGCCATAGTACAGCTTGAACTTAACACTGTACTGTCTAGAACCAGACAACATAAGACCAAACTTGAGGTCGTGGATGCCTTCAGGTGCCACACTATTGAATTGGATAGAAATCCAAGAAACAGTAAGCCCTGAGGAGGTACAGGTAGTTGAGTTTGCTTTAATGGAACAAACCTCCAAACGACCCTAGCAGATACCCAACACAGGTGTTGAGGTTTATCAGGGGGCTGGGAACAGGAACTGTTGTTATTGTAACACTACTGCCGGGAAGCTGGATCATGACTGACAGTGTACTCTGAATGCTGTAGTCTTACATCAAGATGTACTCTGGGTAGCATGAATGAGTCAAAGGTAGCATGCCAAAAGAAAGGAAGTTACTTCTTCCCAAATATCTACTACAGAGGTATCAGATATTGACAGTGAACTTCCTGATGTGTAATTCCTAGACTTAGATAATGTCTCCTACCGTGTTTATACATACTCCAGATGTTATTCATCCTGTTTGTATCCAATGCTGGTTCTGGTATGAATTCTCGAGGAGTAATGTGGACATTTAAGATTAATGTTCTAATGGCAAGGGACATCACTTAACTCTGTTTTGTTTTGAAGGCAACAATGCCTCAGGACCTCGTGACCTTCAAAAAGGCGGGATATGTAGTGGCAAGGCTTATTAATAAGGCAGAATTAAGTGTTTCTGAGCTTTCCCAAATTAGGCCTCATTTCTCTGTTCATCTCTGTGGTGCAGCCACAGAGAAACCATGCAGGCTGATTTAGGGTTCCTTTGATAAAAGACAGCTCCCAAAGGGGGATGCACTTAGCTAAGCCTGGCTATCATGATCAATGGTCATCCATTGGCGCCTATCTGTCTAGGGAGTGCCAGTTGGACATCTGGACTGCATTACTAAGTGTCAGGAGTAAGTGACTCATATCTCACCTTGATCAACCAATCAGGGACTGGTAGGGCCGAGTAACCCACGTGGGACTCTGATGCCCATGGAACTTTCAGCCAATCAATGAGCTGAAGTTCCTCCAGGTAAAAACAGGCAACAGAGAGATTCAGAGTGAGATTCGGGAGATTCAACAAGATTCAGAAGGGGAGATTCAGAGAGATTCAGTAAGATTCTGAGGAGAATTCTAAAGGGAATTCAAAAGAGAATTCCTGGGCAGGACGGCCCAGGAGCAGAAGGCTCCCAAGGGCAGGACATTCTCGCAGCGCGCCTCCTGACCATCCTGAGACTCAGCCCGGACAACCACGGCACGGCCAGTGTGTCCGAGTGCCAGAACTTTCCTTTGTTCTAAGAGTCTAGAGTGGAGGTTGCCCGAGGTTAGCACCAGCAGCAGGCCTCGTGAACAGGTCGGAACTGTGGACAGCTGAATCACTATTCAGAACTAGCTCTTCATCAGGAACGAACCGGTCCTCTTCCTGACTTGCTGGGACCCACAGTCATCTTTTCTCCTGTGCACAAACTTTGCTAGTTAAAGCCAACACTAACTAGCCGGTCAGTGAGCATCAGCAGCGCACCGTCGCAAGCCGCACAGCACAGCCTGGCACCGAGCCAGAGAGCACGGATTGGACAGCAACAGCCTGCAACTGTTTCTTTGAGTCCGCAGGAGATCTGAATCCCCAGAGATTGGATGAGTATTCAACTTCAATGCATTACAGCTCGAGAATTCAATTGTTATCCCAACCAGTTGATATCAATTTAATTCCTAAGAGTTATGTACTTGTTTGAGTATCTAATGTAGAAGTTATAACCAAGTTCATTTATGAAACGGTCTTAATGAATGATATACTGAACGTATGTCCTCTTGATATATGTAACTCTTTGTGACTGACTGAATATATACCTTTTGTATTCTGATAACCCTCTCGATAAGATCTGTTAGGTTTAATGCATATTCTATGTATTAATAAATGTATCCTCGTGTATTAGTACCTGTGTGTGTGCGTTGTTTGAGTTATGTCGCATGGTTGGACTCTAAAGCCATCAAAAGAATCAACTTTGTGATTTACTGCTACAATTAATAATTGTCTCAGTAAATGCCCAAACCCTACAGAACTGGTGCCTTCAGAGAGCCACTACATTTAATTTTGCTACGGCTATGATTACATATTTGGCGTCCCTGAGCCGGTTTTATTACACAAGCAATGCAACTGACGTCGGGCAACATGTTTTTTTTAATCCAACATTGACAGCCACATCTTAAATCTTGTCAGTCAACTCTTTTTTCTCTATTTGAATTGTGGTGATTCAAACAACTTGGGATAACAAGTGGTCTCACAGTCACCAAGCTCACAGAGCTTTAAGAACAGATAGTTCAGGTGGGTAAAATAAACCTTTATTTGAATAAACCTATTACTTGTTCCTTTTCAACAACAGATGACAATTTCCTTAGTCCTTCCTTAGTCTTCCTGAAATTGTCAGATTATAAGTGAATAAAAGCATTTTATTAAAAACACGTTTGCATTTGTTTGGGAGCTATATTATGTATTTTTCATATGTAAGATATAATGATGTGTTCCTGCTTACACATCGCCCAACTTTAAAAGCTAGAAAAACAGGTTTCGATTCGCATTATCTGGTGAGCCTTGTTTTGTCAAAGGACAGCACACTCTCTCTCGCTTTCCCTAAACGGACAATACACAGGGGGGAGTTCAAGGTAGAAGGGGGTGAGAATTCGACACCTCCTCCCCCCCCTCCAAAACCCAGTAAGTACAGTACTTACAAGTTAAGAAAGCTAGGTGTTAGCATAAATTATTAATAATCAATAATATTAAATTTAGCACTGTAATAAATTGTGCTAATAATAAATTCTATTCTACTCTGAGAATGTAGGGGGAGGAAGAATGCCTGTGGTCTTTTCACTTACAGCAATATTATGGACACTCAATTGACTTAAAAAAAACATTTTTTTTGACAGCTGGTACAGCACCCACCGCGCCCACGCGCCAGCATTATATTCTCATGTATTGGTAGAATATGTTCATTGTCTTCCAATGAAAGAAGGGTTCCTTTCGCCATAGTCCGGAGACATTAGAAGCTTGCCACGCCCGGACTGTTACACCAATGCATTAGCATGTTAAAGCGATTTCATTGAGGAGCCTAGCTTTCTTAACTAGTAAGAACTGTACTTACTGGGTTTTGGAGGAGGGGAGGTGTCTTTCGCTGGAAATCTCGCCCTTTTCTACCTACCTGTGAAACCGGTTTAATTCATCACAGCCAGGACTCCCGCAGAGAGGGGGGTTGTACTTGCAGTGCATCGGTATAGATGGGAAAGCCAGAGCCGAGTCAAGTCTAGCCATGTGTGAGTCTAGTCTCACAGAGCTTCAACAGCAGATGACAACTTGTGAGTTCGATTAAGAATGAATAAAAGCATTTCATAAATAACACGTTTGCGTTTGTCTGGGTGCTGACAAAGTAAAAAACAATCACTTTTTGACAGTGAAGAACTGTGTGTGTGTCTCTCTCTCCGCTGGCGTTTGTAATCATTTTTTATTTTAAATACATTTTAGCAAATTAATGTACCATAAAAGTATTGTGAGACATATTTGGGTTAACATGTTCAGTGTTCAGTGTGTGGTAATTTGTTTAGTGCGAGTCAAGTTTTATTTAATCTCTGACCCAGGGAAAAGTGTGGTGTAGACGGCTGAGGAGAGAATGCAGGCCCACGCTGTGTCCGTTATTCTTTTTGTCTTTTTGTCTTTTTGAGCCAGTGAAAGCTCTGTTGTCCTTCACATGAATGCCTGAATCATTGTACCGAACCCAGGATTTTACAGTATTTTTTTCTTTAAAATACCAATAACAGCAACATACAGTTTACATAATATGTTGATGTTCCAAAATTAATATCGTTTATGACCTTTATGACCTTCGTTATGCTCTTCGTTAATGTCTAAGCCGGAACACATCATTATATCTCATTTTGTATTTCTTAAAAAAAAATCGTTTGCCCAGCCTTACAGTATTATTGTTATTGTTTTTATCCTGTAAAGCGCTTTGAGGAGCCACCTTTAAAGGCGTCATATACAATAAAGTTCATTATTATTACTATTGTTAATTTGCTGGACAGAGAGGTGAACATTATTACGCAGAAGACAAAGATAGCGATTTACGTTGCATTGTGCAAACAGTATCAGGTTTATTTATGGGTTTTAAATAAAGGCAATTTAAACGTGATTTAAATACATATAAATGTTTATATTGTAACGCATAGGTGACTATTCATTGTTATTAAAATGACTTAAATTCGATCATGTTGTGATATTTAGAAATATACATTTGTTTGGTGCGAGTGAAGTTTTATTTAATCTCTGACCCAGGGAAACTTTTTATTTTTTCAAAGAAATGTTTGTTAAAAAAAAGTAATGGCTTCGGCTGGATTCGAACACGCAACGTGTGATGTGGGAGTCAAGAACCTAACCCACAGCACCACCGGCAAGGTCACATGAGGAGTGTTGAAAAAGCCCTACAAACATTATCAACAGACATCGTACAGCGTGTACTACTCTTGTGTTCGGTATATGAATATAATTATATCGTTATTAATTTCTTTAGATATGCGATTCAATATTATATTCCCTTTTAATCAAATTCTAAAAGTATGCTTGTTGACTCCGGTATCAGGTTAGTTAAAGACTTCGATGCTTAAAATGTTTAGGGAGAAATGGAATACTGGTGTGTATCTTTTCTTTAAAGTACCGAGACCAGCCATATACTGTATGTTTATGTTCCAAAATTAATATCGTTTAAGGCCTTCACACGCGTTACAGTATGCTCCTATTCTTTTTATGCTCAGCTACTAAGATTTCCCTTCAGTGGTAAAATTCCATATAAATATTCAATACTAAAACGGGCACAGTAAAGACATTTAAATCTTTCTACGACCGACCAACGGACCACGAGTGCCACTGTTGGTCAACCAATCACGTACCGCGGTATTTTGCGTCAACATGCGTCACGATGCGCGAGGCCGTGGCCAATTACCTCCGGTACGTGTCTGTACCGCGCACTTTGAATGGCTGCATCTGTATATTGTCATCTTCCATCAATTTCATTAGATTCCTCTGCACCACACAATATTTACTCAACCAGGATGCTACAACGTCCACCACTACAGTATCATTAGTCATTGTTAAAACGTATATGGACACCAAGTTGTCTGACAGCCACAATAAAGAAAAATTCCCAATACATCACTCCATCCTTTCTCCTGAAAGAATTTCAAATACCTTCCCCCCCCAATCAATGTCTATATTCTGAAGCTCAAATATCATTCTTTCACACAACAGTGAAATTGAACAATTCACTTCTTCTACTTTCTGCAAAACTTTCCTCATGAAAGCCAATCTACTCAGTCAGAGTTTGTAGTTATTCCACCCCATCTCTAACTTGAGCTGCTATTTGTCTACCTTTTTAATAGGATCCAAAAGGAGAAAAAACAACCCCTGCCTTTTCAAAAGCCAGAAAACTATTCAATACCAAATAAACCTTTCTTAGTAGACTTTCTCCCCTAACAGGCCAAAAACCTGAAGTCAAAGAAAAGACTATTCAAATTAATCCATGCTTTGAGAGTAACAACCCACAGCTGATTTTATTCTGAAATCATTACAATCACTACAACTGAACACAGGTGGAGGCTAATTAGCTTGTTGTATAATTTGGAAGGCAATTGACTTCACAGGAGCTAATTTACAATTGCTAATACTAAGAGATGTATGCACTTAGGCAACCCATTTTTCTAGGTTTTCATTTGTAATTACTTTTCAGAATGTTTTAGCATTTGTTTTTCAATGTGTGTTACAATGATTAAATACATTCTGATTGATAGAGTCTTGATTTGAGGCTGTTAGACTAAAAATGTGTTACTTTGGCAATGGTATGTAGGCTTTCTATAGGCACTGTATATAGATAAAAATTAATGAAATAATGGGAAAAGGAATGAGTTTAATCATAGCTTCGACTGAAATATTAGATTTCAATTGAAGCAATGATGAAAGTGATTTTTAGGTAACAAATAACAGATACAAATTTACATGTAATTTCCTGCTGCATTGCATGCATGTTTTGTTGTTCATATATGTGTGGACTGCTTTTGTTCTCTTGTCCTTGTTTGTCTTTTAAAGTAAGGTGTCATTATAAGTAAGTTGTTTACAGTGCAAGACAAAGCCTATTGTAGAATTACAGGTTTGCAGAATGAACATGAACAAAACCCACTTAGAAAATATGCAAACTCCACACAGATACTGTATCTGAGGTTGGAATTGTGGAGTAGAGTTTACCACCATGCTACTCTGCAACGCTTCTAAAGTTATGTCTGATATTAATGGGATGTTGTAGGTCACATCTGAATTTGGTGCTCAGCATTTTATTTTCAAAAATGGTATTTTAACAATGGTAGAATAGTCACATAGGACCTTTCTTGACAACTCTGGAAGAGTAGACATTGTTAATTTAACATTATTCTTAGAAAGGATTTGTCTGGCAGTCCCAGAATTGTTTAATTCAGTTCCAATTACATGCATCTGAGCAACCCTAGTCTCTTTTTGGATTTAAAGGAGAAGAAAACCTGGAAAATAATCTACTTGGTTTAGTTTATATAAAATACGTTTCTATGGGACCTTCTTCTCAATGACAGTATAAATGTTTAGATTTGACCATTGACATTTGCAATAAAATTTGTTTTCTGAATTGTGTGGCTTAAACCTTGCTGATCTTTGCAACCTTATCTGCCTTTTCACATTAATAGAGTGTTTTATTCTAAGCCAAAATTTTACACTTTTAAGTGAGTGCTCCTATCATAGCTAAAATAACTAAAATGTTTGTCTATCAAAATATAGAAGGAATACATGTAGTCTAGACGTTTATTATACTAATTTCAAATATAAGCCTGGCTATTCATTTTAGGCTATTCATCTGTTTTACTTCAGAGCTACTGCTGATGTAACATAGGTATTGTATTTCTCACTGAATGGATATTCCATGCTAAAGTCTTGTTTAAAGTGGCTCTACCAATGGGGCTACAATGGGGTTTTCTTTTTCTATACCTGCATATTTAGAAAGCAATTCAGCCCTCCTCAGATGTTTAGGATTTTGAGAAGTACTGTATGTTATTATGCTGAATCTGGCCATTCCCTCCTTAATTATTAATGATGCAATTTCTAGTGAAGTACACAAAGTGTCTTATGATATATTTTAGTAAAAGTTTGCCCTATGCATCTTAAGTACAGAATGCTATAGTATGTGGGGATGACAACTGGAGTATATAAAACATACTGTAGGTTGCATTTTCATTTCAGAAAGCCATGGCTGGATTCAACTCTAAATGAAATTGTATGTGTTAGTTTAATTATACTAGAGAACAATCTATGTTTGCCGCACTGGATAAGATCATGTCTTCAATGTCTCTCATTTATTCTGTGCAGGCACCATCCTCACCTTCCTCACCCACAGCTAATGAACCAAAATATGAGAAGCGCTGGCTCGACACCTTATCTATCCCTCTGCTGATGGCTCAAGTCTCAAGATACAAAGCTGGAACCGATAAATTAAGGTCTGTAATCCAGAGGGGGGAGTGTAGAGTAATTCACTTCAAAGCCATTATTGTTTATGAAGCAGACGTTGGTTGTCGCTGGGCCTTTTCCATTAAAGATGAGAGGTTTTTAAGCCCAATATCCATGCATGGACATGCTTCTGACCTTTTAAGGTTAGTGATCTGAAGTCCATCAGAATAAGTGCAATGTTAAAAATGAATGCTTTAGAACATTCTTGACCAAGAATAATAAAAAAAAACAATCATACAAACTGCATTGGACTTGATAAAAATATTTGTGCAGGGGAAATGGAATTGAATGATAAGATATAAGTCACAAATTTAGAAATTTTACATTGTGAACAAATTTGATAAAAGAAAGCATTATAATCCTAAATAAATAATTTGATTTAATCTTGTTTGATACAATAATTAGTAAATTAGCTAAGTGAACACTTAGCATTAGCAATCGTACTGGTAGAAGAAACAATACAAAAAAAGAATTCCCTTAGTGATCTGCAAAATGTAATTTTCAACCAGGATTATGCTACTATCAGCTTAATTCCCTTGACCATTTTCACATACAGTATTCTTTCATACAACCAATGTACTTTTAAGTTGCTCTTTTCTTTATTAAGTGGTGCACACCAAAAACTACTGTAGATAGAATACATTTATTTAATTCAAATTCTTGCTCAGAGAAAAATTGGTTTTTAAGTCACAGTGCACTTCATTAAAGTATGAAACAAAACGTTTTGTGTACAAACAAACATTGGCAAGGAACAATCACTGGGACAGGGGAATCACAAATAGCTTTATCAAACCATAAAATGAAAAACAAACCAACATTTAAATACATTTTTTGATTCAATTATGGTTACCCTATCTTCAGTGAACTGATGTTGTTTCATATGCTCTTATGATTGGTAGGACTATCACAATTATGTTTATGAAAAATGATAAAAGACATCTATCCCTACCTATATATTTCTATTACAGTATTTCCAGTCATTTTATGACATTTTATTAATAAACATTCTTTTGCTGTAGATACTCTTTGTTATTGTTTTTTAATGTCCAATTTACCTTTGTTATTTTAACTTTGTAGTTTTTTTCATGCATTGTAGGAATATTTATTGTTAATATCTTATGTTTATTTTTGCATATTTGTCAATATGCAATAGTTTTGGTTTGTGAATATATCACATATTATATCACATAGGGTCAGTGTGTCAGTGTTGGAATTGGCATGGTACAGCATGTGTAAGCTGATGTGTATTAATGTCATCACCATGCAGAAAAATCATTATTTTATAGGTGCCTGTATAGATTCAATATTTTGTGTGGTTTACTTCATCTTATTTTATATATGATTAATAAATATCTTTGTTTAGTTTGTCCCTGATGCTACTACTCTATTGCCATAGTATAAAAAATACTCATGTGCCCCAAGCTATTCATAAGCACACACATGGGCAACATGTGACAGTGTTTATTCTGTATGCTCGCAGCCTCACTATACAGCAGTTCAGACAGCAAACACAGAAATGGCTTCACCTAATGAGAAAATGGGGAATTTTAGTACAGACAGATTGTGTAAATCTAGAGTCGAATTTTACCAAGAGATAGATGGTTAACAAATAACTCTTTCACAAAGTGCCATGGTATCTGTAATGACCAAGAAGGTGTCACGGATGTCGGAAAGCCATGCTATGGAATGTCAGGAGAGCTATAAAGACCCTATGCGTAGAAACCTATGCCTTCAGGCTGTGGAGGAGATGAGGAGATGACTTGGAGCTAGGCGGGTCTCAAGACATCCAAACCCTCAATGCTGAGCAAGGAGGAAAGGGTGACCCGGAAATATATAGCCCCGCACAAAGACAGGACAGAGTAGGAGTGCCCTCTAGCTTTAGAGGGCATGACAAAAAGAGGTGCTGTCCTTTGAATGATGCATTAACATGAGCTTCTAACTACTGTCTATTGGGGACTAGTGTCCCGGCTACTATACTGTGTCTTGATCTTCATTTGCATGACCAGGTAGATTTTTATCAATGAATCCATAAATCACTATGAATACTTATTATGGAAGTTTTAACACATTAATCATTCAATTAATGCTGTAAAAAGATAGTTTAATTAAGATTTCAGTAACTTTAAGTAATTAAGAGTTCAGTTGGATGGAAAAAAACAACAAACATATTTCAGGATCCAGACTGTATTTTCAGCCAGCTGTTTATTTATAGGTTTTACCATGTTATTTACTTTCTGCTACTGTTGTTTTCTATTAGAAATGACCTCTGTTGCCAGGAATAAGGATATTATTACCACACACTGATTAATACTGAATCTTAATAACTGTTCTTTATGGATGTGTGAAAGGAGTATGATTTCCATGCATGCAAATTAGAATTTGTGACCCTATGGGTCACTTGTAATCTATCATTAACACCATTTTGAAGTAGCAAAACCAACTGTAAAAAAAACATAGCATGCCTGAATCATTGCTAAATATCTGGAAAGAACAAAGTAATAAAGATCTTGACTGAGACAGGTTTGGAACAGCCAAAAGGGTTTAAGGGTCAGACAGCTAGATGTGGAGAAGGTCTATGTGGTTTATGTGGTTGAGCATGATGAAGAAGATTCTGCTTTGATAATGTTTTGGAAAATTCTATTCCTTGTTGTAAATAATTCTGTGCATTTAAATTGATGTGATTTTACCATATTACAAATCATTTATAAGTTTGTTAATTTGTCTGTAGAATCCACACTAAAAAATGTTTGATGTACAATAATATAACTGATATTAATATGGGAAAATCATAGAAAAGAATCAACATAAACATAATTGCATTCTAACAGAAAGTACTGTATAATTTTTATTATTTCTCACTGCATTTCTTTCTGTTGTAGTTTGTTCTGCTTCCCATGATATTGCCCTCTGAAAATATATGTTATCTACAGTTTGTTCAGATACAGAGATAAAATAAGTACAGAGACACACATGGATATACTGTAATCACAGGTATATTACTACTGCTGCCATTCTAATCACTGTCTTCTGTCTGCTTCCAGTGTGGAACAGATGTACAGTAGTGATAGAACTCATTCTTAAATCAATAACTTACTGTATATAAAATCTCCCATATTCTCCACAACAGTCCCATGAAACCAGAAATATTTTTTGTTTTTCTTCTTTGAACATGTTCTAATGATGTAATATTTTTTGTGGTTTGGTGAACAAAAATGAATATAATATTCTAGATGAAGTCTTACTAGTACACTGTAGAGCTTAAAAAAAATCCTGGATTTAAATCCATGCTGTCTCTTAATTGATTGGGAAAATTCCATAAGGCACCATTGATTTGTTGTAGACTGTTCTAGAACGTCAGTAAGATTTATGTTAAAATTACTCAGTGCTGCTGGAGATTATTCTATATCATGGGGGGTGTTATTGATTTTTTTTCTATTGTAAACATTTTAATGAAATATTCATTTTGTACAGTATGTTAACTATTTTTTATTGCGTGATAAAAAATCAATTCCTATTATCTTACCAAGTATTTCCATTTTTTCATTAACTGTTTTAGTACTGAAGGAAGTGTTACACATTACTTTTTGCCTCTATTGCAATATTCTTTTCTGTCTCACCTATTGGAAATTCTGTTATCTTTCTTTTAGGTTTCTAAACCTATTTTTTAGGTTGCAGAATTCCTGTAATTCTATATACTCCTTTACACAATCTGTGGAGTGTTCTCTTCTTTCCTGGTTTTTCTTAATATCTCCATTAAACCATTACATCCATATTTGTTGGTCTTAAAACTTCACTGTTGTAGGATTTAATTGATTAATTGAAGAATACTGTGAATACTCATCTATCTGTTTCCAGTTCACTGCTTGCTAGCTCTTCCTCATTCCTTCATAGTTTGTAAAGTTATAAATCCTAATTAAATCCTAATTTTAGACTATGTTCTAGAACTTTTAAAAGTATACTGTACATCAAACGATACCATATTATAATCACAATTTGTGCCTCTATCACTTCAGTTCCCTTGCTGTGATTGCTAAGAAGCACTATCAATTTCAACCATCTGAAGTTCAGCTTCTGTATTGGCCCTCACCACATAAGAATTAATGTATGGAAAGTTAGAATTACCAGAAGTATAACATCACTTTTACTGTTGCTTTCTACTACTTTCCTGATCTCATCATACAGCTACGTGTACCTGTATCTGCATTAGGTGGTACAGATCCAGCCATACCGCATGTTATGATAATAGTATCCGGAAGCACCTTGCAAAACCACCAGCTGGAGCTAATAAAGCTTAACGTCTCATGTACAGCATTTGAGCTGTCTCCAGAAAACACCCGGTTTTGAATCCCTGTCACTAGTGAGGGACAATCTGTTTCCAATTAAGAATTTAAGTTGTATACTGTTTAGACTTTTAATAATTTTAAACTGTGTAGTACAGCATGTTAATCATCAAACATTAAAAAGTCGGTATATTTTATAAAAGCACGATTGCTCAGTTGGACAAAAGTAAACAACCTCCCACCTTCATTATAAATATTTTAAATATGCATAAATATTTTATACATCAAAGTCTTTGCGGAAGATATCATTAATAGTATTAATAATGAATGACCTTGGACAGGCTGTAAGTTCAAAGTATTACCGTGGTCCACTTTCTTTGTAACCATCTGCATCAGATTAACTCAGATAACTACGTTAAGACATTTTGCCTGCTTAAGCTACAGCTTAAGCTGTTAAGTGGAGTGTTGGTGTAATGGCTTAGGCATGTGCCTTGCATGCTGGAGGTTGGGGGTTTGAACCCAGCTCTCGCCATGAGTTTTCTTTTAACAAATAAACATTTCTTTGAAAAACTGAAATAGTAAATATTATCAACACTATATTGTATTTGGTGGTATTTCTAAATATCACAACACATTCAAAGTTAAGTGAGTTAAGTGATTAACCTTTTCTGTGAATACTTACACTCGTTATCGCAGTAAAAAACCTCATACGTTTTAGAATCCACTAAATAGGGAGTATAATATGGAATTGTTTATCTAAATATTAATTTAAGGATCTAAATATATGTATTTACATAGCTGGTAGTATAGTATGGTAGTAAAAGTGTTCTAATTTTAATGCGATACGAAAGATAATATTCATAATAAATGACCTTGGACGGTTTGTAAACTGAAAATTTATAGAGAAGATATGTAAAGTATTTTCTTTCGAGCTTGGAATGAACTTTTACCTACTGGTATATTCCATTGCAGCTACGGTACCTTATGTAACGCAGCTCCGTACTTCTCACAAAGGCTAGGACTGTCAACAACCCGCTGTGTAATGTTATGTAGAATAGAATGGAACAGAACAGTTCTGGGGGATGGGAAGGAATTTTCAGTAGCATGCACTGTTGTCAAGGTAGCTGTTTAACATAAGGCAACCAGCAATCAAATGTGGGAAATGCATTTATTTGTCCTGCATCAAAGTTGAACTTGTTCAGACTGCCCTACGTTACAAACTCCAAGCATTTTATTTTGTCTATTGCTGCAATATTGACAGCAATGTAGTTAAAAGGAACATGTCAAACTGTTTCCAAAATAACCACAAGTGAACGAGTTGAGAGATTTGATAATAACAGAGAAATCATAACAATGACCCCGTGTTGCTAATCATGCATAGGGGAATAGGCTCCCACTCCCTGACAGAAAAAAGGGTGTGAACTGTACTTAACATAAACTCCGCTTAACAGAGTAAGCAAGGGGTAAAGTTACTTTCTGTTCAATTAAATATAGCTACTGTACAGATTATAAATTCTTCAAGCAATAATTTGCTGTGTGTCAAAATCAGCTACTTTCTAACACCTACGTTTTGTCTCTTGTGCAAACTCAACAAAGGTTTATTTTTTATAATTCTGAAACCTGAAAAATATGCCTCACTCATATTACCCTCCCCCACTCGAGTCTCGCCTCCATCTGTTCCACACACGCAAATCAGATCTACAAATATAGAGTGCCTTGCAAAAGTATTCTTGCTTTGTGCTCAGTTTTGCCGTTTTCCAAATACTTTCAGTGAAAGGCATAAGATTTCTATTGGATGATTCAGCTGGAGTTTTCACCCAGTTTATTCATTCTGCTTTAAGCCTCGCCATTACTGGTGTGTTTCACCTCATGGAGTTCCTTCTTTGAATTAAACAGCCGTTTTCACCCAAAATGAACAAGATAAAGAGCATTTTCAGACACCAATTACTTTGTGTTTACATATAATAAGGGATTAGATTTATGAACAATCTAATTTCTTATTTATTTCAACAGTGAAAGTTCAGCTGCAAAAAGGTCGTACCAACACTAGTTGGTACGTTCAGACGTTCAGGAAAGGGGGTGAATTAAGCAATGTCAAGTGCAATAATTCAGTGATCAGTAATAACAGCTAAAAAATCAAATCAAAATTGATAAAATGCACAACAATACAGTGTTCAGCTGTTACGCATTCCACTCGCGTCTCTGTCCAGTCTTGCATTCCCACGTGTGCAGTGTTTAACAAATGCTCATGCTGCAATACACCTATCGCCATTTACTGTCGTCACTATTTTAGTTCTCCTCTTTCCTCGGTTCCCCACTCACAAGTGCGGATACTCCTAGAGCTTTCAAGTGCGCATTATTCTCTTCTATGCCTAAACCTCGGAATTTGATCTTCTAGCCTGCTCCTCGTTTTTAACTTTGCCTTTCATTTTGGATTGTTGCTCTCTTGTTGTCTCTCCTGTGTTCAGACCTACTTGCTTGGTTCCTGGTTTTGCTTTTCACTTAGTGATTTGGATTGTTGCTCTCTCGTTGTCTCTCCTGTGTACAGGCCTAGTTGCTTGCTTCCTGGTTTCGTTTTTCACTTAGTGATTTGGATTGTTGCTCTCTCGTTGTCTCTCCCGTGTACAGACCTACTCACTTGCTACCTGGTTACGTTTTTGCTTAGCAATTCGGATTGGTGATTTCTCTCTCTCCTGAGTCCTGCACAGGATCCATACACCCTTCCTGCCTGACCTGACAGCAGCAGTATTTGCTGACAATGAAATGTCTTATCTGCAAGCTTGGCGGGTGGATCACAAAATTAAAGTTACATAACAAATGAAAATAAACTCAATATAAATAGAACTGCTATATGTCCAGGGTGTACATTATGTCCAATGCATTATGTCCAAGTAGTGCAGTATGCCAAATACAGTGAAAACTTTATGTCCAAGTAATTTGACCATTTAATAGAGCAATGCAAAAATGCTGGGAACTTCACAATTAAAGAGCTCTGTAGGGCAAGAAACAAAAGCCTTTTTAAGGCTGAAACTAAAATTCAGTTTAAAAAAAATAAAGCAAAAGAAAATTTGGGATGTTAAAGTGTGAGAGAAAAATGTGAAAGTACACAAATGCACTTGAGCAAAAAGTTTTAGAATTGGAGCAGGTGTTACCTTGAAATAACCAAACAGAAAAAAGCCATGACTAGACAGTGCAGAAGAGGGATGCAGGAACACTTGCAAAAGCTTAGATATCCAAAAAATCACAGAAAGGTCTTATGTTACAAAAGAACTTGTGAACCTGAAGCAGATTTGGCAGAGAGTTAGGGGCTTGACTAATCAGGTGCATTCCTGGTAGGGAGACTATGACTTTTTGATAGGATAGAGAGTCAGAAAATTCGCACACATGAAAAACAGAGCAATTCAGTAAGAGAGCCCTTATATGAATTAATATCAAACATGGCTTCATGGAAGGCTTCTCAAACAGTTGGGCTTTTAGGTAAATTGCCAGGGGACAGCATTTGTAAATATATTTTGTTAAAGCAAGTCATTTTTTGCAACACCAAGAAAGTAATTTAGCCTTTGTCACTAATGGAACTACTAAATAAAGATATAAATATAGAAAATATTTTTTATTCAATGCTGGTAGCAGGATGAACTAAGTCTCAGCAGCTGTCAGGTTGAGTTCAGTGTATATTTCTGAGTTGATACGAGATGTTAACAGTGAAAACAGTATTTATCAATGGGATTTTCAGAATAATTATAAATCAAGCAGCATAGGGAAAGCACAGAAAATAGGTACTTAGATTGATCAGATCCAGAGACGTGGAAAGGCTCACTCCTTAAACCAGCACTATAAAATAATTTATCCTCAGTGAGATCCAGCCATCTCATAGTGGGTTTCTATTACTCTGTATACAGTAGTTACACAGCGCCTTTAGTTCCATCCATTTTCTAATCTCTATCCTTTACAGAGTAGCTGGAGTCTATCCCAGCAAGAAACAGATGCAAGGCAGAACACACCCTGGACATACTGTAGTCTCAGTCTATCACAGGGCAGACAGACACAAACACACACTTAAGCCGGGGTCAGCATTTCCATAAGCCAATTAACCTACCAGTATGTTTTGGACTGCAAGAGAAAATTAGATTACCTAGAGAAAACATAGAGAGAACATGCAAACTCCATACATTCAATACCTCAGGAATTGAACCTAGGGCCTCAGCACGGCAAGAGAGCAAAGCTAATCACTGCACCACCATTAAATGGATGGATATCTTAGTTATCTTTATAGTTCAAAGATTTCCATGCATAATTTAATTTTGAAAGCCTCTGAGACATCTGGTGCTACTGTTGTATTTATGAAAAAACATACAAAAGGCATGTATGCACTGTGCCATCCGATTCCTTAATTAATATATTTAATTTTTATAAATAGTAAAGATTGTTATTAATTGTTTATTGTAAAATATTTAAAATTATATTTTACCCTATTTTTCTTTATTAATTTTGTATTTTACTTATTATCTGATAGTCAGATTTAACATACATTTGAACAATTATTTGTAAATTAATATTTTTACAAAATGTGGAAAACTTGCAACAATTTATCAATGCTTATTTTATATATATTAATTACTTTATGTTCACACCTGACTTTCTTATTTAGATGTATTAAAAACATTGAACTAAGTGTACCATAACATTCAGAAATACAATCAAGAACAGTTTTGTGGCATTTGTATAGATGACACTTTGCTAAAATTTATTTTAAAAAATAAAAAATGATTACAATCTAATCTTTCCATGTGTGATGCCATTAGGAAGTACAATAAGCTCCTGCTGTGTTTAACGATGGTATGAAAAATAATATAAATGATGAGAAAGATCGCTCATGTTCCGCTGCTCCTCCTCCCTTCCTCAGTGCCGCCGCCCCTCTGACGGAAGGCAGTGGGCGGTGTGCTATTTTCACAGCCTCTGGTTGGGAAAAAAGACCTGCTGATCTGTCCTACACAACAGGAAGAGAAGAGAATGTAATTTTTTTTGAAAATATAATGTGTGTTGAGTTTATGAAATTCAAGTATTTTAAACTTTGAATTAAAAAGTAAAAATCTTACAGCATACACAATGATTCTCAGCTGATCACGAGGAAGAAAAATCACCAATTTGTCGCGCATAAAAAGTGTTTTTTCAGCTTTTAAACCAGTTTTTTTTTCAGCTTTTAAAGTCATGCAATGTTTTAGGCAGTTACAGTAAATGTCATTGTATGTTATTTTTTATTTCGTTTTTAAAAATTTAAAAAATCTTTTGCCCATCAGGTTGATAAACTGTTCTCCGATTACTGGCAATTGTAAAAAATAACCCTTCCCCCCCACCTTATTTAATTTAAAGTTTTCCGTGAAGAAATCCTTGAAGACAAAACCATCACGTATAATAATTAGTCGAGCAGGTTGCCTGTTGAATTACGCTGACGGACCGGGTTCAATTCCAGGCAGTGTACTACACAGTACAGTTTAAACTTTTTTTTTAATTCCAACTTAAATTGTTGGCTGATTACTGGCTGCTGACATTTGGATTAAAACAAAATGTAGATTTCTCAGTTTGGATGTAAACCTGAAGAGACACGTCATGTTCACAATTAGCTATAATAGTGGACTATTTTTATGCATTTGGCTATATACTTCAACATTTATCTTTCTACAATAACAGCAAGTAATGTTCTTACTACGTATACTTAGGAAAGGATTAAATTTTATAACTTTTTATGAAGTACAGTATATAAGTTTAATAATGTTAGAACAAGCATGTTAAAACCAGAAAAAACTCAAATTATTTATATTGTAGGGGTTTTGTGCATTTACTGGGACTACTCCCTGAACTACTCAACTACTGTATATGCATACTAACAACAAACACTTTCATTAAAAACGTTGTTGTTTACATTGAATAGTTATATTGTTGAGACAGAATTCGTACCATGTTGTTACCAGAACTCCAAATGAGATATATAACAACAATACTGTACAACACTAATAGAATGATACTGTAACTTTTAATTACTGTATTTTAAAAACTGTATACATAATTATTAGTAATTTTCTATAGTAATCATCCTCACATCTCACCCCCACCTCTCTATAAATTTTAATTAGAAAACATGTAATTTTATTTTAGCTTATAGTATATAATATACATATTAGCTTTAAAAACATATACTATTTAAAAGCAAATAAATATAAAAAAGAGGCCAGATGAAAATAAAAGTTTTGAGTAGTGATTTGAATGACTTTGTTGTGTACAGTAGGTGGCATTATAGCTAATACAAGTGTGTGAAAAATTACGGTTAATATACTTAAATTGTTAATATTGCAATGTGCTGAGATACAGTGTGCCCCGTTTGATTTTAATATGATTTTAATGAGTGCTTGCAAAACAGTGGTGTAAGTAATAATATCTAGTTAAACTTAGTCTGCAAGAAGAATGCTTATACTATAGTTGATGTACCATATGAATATGTCTTGATATTACTTAATGGAATTCTTTAACGTGTAGCACATCAGGACATGTAGTTTTTTGTCCAGATACTCAGTTCATGTGTGATTAAAAACTACATGCTGTTAAGGGGAAACTTCCTGTTCTGTTCTAAATACACCCTTTAAAAATTAAAAAAAATAATTCTAAATTAATTTAGAAATGTAAAATTAATAAACACACCTGAAGAAGATTTCAATCTTTCAAGATCTTTCAGAAGATGTCTGTTGGTTTTACTCACTAATTTACCCAGCTTATTAAAATTACCTGTACTTATGTTGCCAAACCAACAAGTGAAGCAGTATGTTATGACACTTTCAATGAATGATTTGCAGAAAAGAATATTTATGTAAGAATAGTTTTATCTACCTTAAAGTAGCTGACTTTTCTAAGAAAGGAGAGTCTCTATTGGCCTTTTTTATAGATAGTGTCATAACATTTTTCCCATTTTAGGTTTTTGTCAATGACCAGTCCCAAGTACTTATAGTCATCAACAATTTCAACAGGCTGACCATCAATTATAGTGGGTTGAGGGGATGTGGTATTTTTCCTAAAATCAATAATTAGTACCTTTGTTTTTGAAACATTTACAGATGCAGCCATTCAAAACAAGCGGGGTATGCTGCGGTATAACAAGCTGGGCGTGTCGCAGCATAACGCATCATACCTTATGCAAATTAGATTATGTTAATAGTATCCAGAATCACCTTGTAAAACCGCCAGGTGGAGCTAATAAAGGTTAACCTCTCCTGTACAGCATTTGAGCTGTCACCAGAAAACGTCGGTTTCGAATCCCGATCACTGCTGAGGGACAATCTTTATTCAATTAAGAATTTAAGTTGTATACTCTTTAGACTTTTACATGTAAACAGTGTATTACAGCATGTTAATCATTATACATTAAAAAGGCGGTATATTTTATAAAAGCAAGATTGTTCTGTTGGACAAAAGCACACAACCTACCACCTTTATCATAAATATTTTAATTATGCAGGAATATTTTATGCATCAAAGTCTTTACCGAAGATATTACTAATAGTATAAATAATGAATGACCTTGGACAAGCTGTAAGCTCAAAGTATTACCCTGGTCCACATTCTTTGTAACCGTCTTTGTAAACGAAAAGAGTTTATTTTTTCATTGACAAAAAGTAACACCACAGCATTTAGTTGATCCGATCACGCATTCGTTTCCAATCAAACAAAGTAATTCTTGAGAATCTCCGATTCACCATGGCTTTCACATGCTCATAAATGATATTAATTTAGGAACATAAACATATTACTGTATGTAAACTGTACTGTATATTGCTGGTCTTGGTAGTTTAAAGACAAAATACACACCAGTATTCCATTTCTCCCTAAACATTTTAAGCATCAAAGTCTTACATGTTGTTATTTGGAAAACGTTTTTACATGCTCCTTTTGACCATATTAGGATTATATACTTTGTGAAAAGTGATAGTCTTTTAACCTTTTCTGTGAATTTGCTTGTTATCTAACAAATGCATACATTTAGAATTTGATTAACACTGATTATAATATGGAATTGCGTATCTAAACAAATTAATAACGATATAATTATATTCATGTACTGTCTGGCGGCATAAACTGAAGAGGTTAGTTAATGTGACATGGAATTATTAAGAATTATCACCTCTTTTTACACTTGAGAACAAATTAGTACATTCCACACAGTGCGCGGTGCATTGTTATCTCAATCACCTGCTAATTCGTTTTACACCACTGGACGACAGGAGAATGTGACTGTACTGTATCTGTACAGAATGTGTGTTTCAATCAATACAGTAATTGATTAAAATCGCAATCGTGTGTTTAATTAAATGCCTTTTTTGATTCACAATCTGAAAATGAAAACCGCGGTAAAGTCACCTTGAATTAAAAAAACCGACTTTGGCACGCCTGTAGCATTTTCATGAAACCTCCTAGAGTTGTGAGAACACTTGCTTTGTGTATAAAGTACATTGTGAATGTTTTCACAGCCTTCACTTTGTTGTTTTTATGCCATTTTTTTTACCTTGCACGAATATTCCTATGTCTGTATCTTCGCAAGGGAATCACTGCGAATTTTAATACTAATTAAATGACCGCGGGCACTTTCCACCCCTTCTACATTCTCAGAGTAGAACAGACTAACCTTCTAATGAAAGATGGTCCACCCCCCCCACCACGGACAGGAAAAGTGCCCACAGGCACTTAAACTTAATATGGTCAGTTACAGTAAACAATAACATGGTCAGAAGGAGCACGTACAAACGTTTCCTAAATAACCACATGTAAGACTCTGATGCTTAAAATGTTTAGGGAGAAAGTGGAATACTGGTGTGTATTTTTTCTTTAAACTACCAATACCAGCCATATACAGTTTGTAACGTAGGGATTTCTATATGTCTTTATTTAGTGGTTACATTAGTGACAAAGGCTAAACTTTTAGCTTCAGTAATGCGTACGCCGTATGGCATAAATGCTTGTTTTGGGTTTTGCTTGTTCAGATATCTCCCCTTTTTATAAAACGACATGGTTGAAAACTGTTCCAGAGCCACTGTTGTTTCATCAGTGAAAAGTACATCATGAAATGCCTCTCCCTGTTCAATCCACTGGAAAAAAGAAAAGGAGCATAAAGCGTCTGATGGTCATAAACGATATTCATTTAGGTACAGCATCAGAGATATGTTTTTAACTGCACTGCATCGGAGAGAATACCATAGTGTGTTTTTTTTTTATTCCCTGGCGGAAACTGGCTTCCATGAGAATCAGTATGGCTCAGAGATTAAATAAAACTTCACCCGCACCAAACAAATGTATATTTCTAAATATCACAACATGATCGAATTTAAGTCATTTTAATAACAATGAATAGTCACCTATGCATTACAATATAAACATTTATATTGATTTAAATCGCGTTTAAATCGCCTTTATTTAAAACCCATAAATAAAGCTGATACTGTTTAGACTTTTAATTATTTAAAACTGTATTACAGCAGCACAATGCACAATGCAACATAAATCGCTATCTTTGTCTTCTGTGTAATAATGTTCACCTCTCTGTCCAGCAAATTAACAATAGTAATAATAATGAACTTTATTGAATATGGCGCCTTTAAAGGTGGCTCCTCAAAGCGCTTTACAGGTTAAAAACAATAACAACAATACTGTTAGGCTGGGCAAATGATTTTTTTAAAAGAAATACAAAATGAGATATAATGATGTGTTCCGGCTAAGACATTAACGAAGAGCATAATACGTGGGCGGCGTAGCGGTCGGCTCTGGCTTTCCCATCTACTGTATCGATACACTGCAAGTACAACCCCCCTCTCTGCGGGAGTGCTGGCAGTGAAGAATTAAACCGGTTTCACTGGTATTTTCAAAGTAGAAGGGGGCGAGATTTCCAGCGAAAGACACCTCCCCCCTCAAAAAAGTTAAGAAAGTTAGGCTCCTCAATGAAATCGCTTTAACATGCTAATGTGTTGGTGTAACAGTCCGGGCGTGGCAAGCTTCTAATGTCAACCCGACTACGGCGAAAGGAACCCTTCTTTCATTGGAAGACAACAAACATATTCTAGCCCTAAATGAATTAATAGCAAACAGGGTTTACATAAAAGACATTTTTCCAAGAAAGTTTAGCCTTTGTCACTAATGAAACCACTAAATAAAGACATAAATATAGAAATCTTAAGATTTTTAAAATACATGACGTTGCTAAAATTTATTTAAAAATAAAAACGATTACAGACGCCAGCGGAGAGAGAGAACAGGGGAGGGATGTTGGTTTTGCATAAAGGGGGGAGGTTATGGAAATAAGGTCTATTTGGGAATGTGGAGTTACATGTTCTGGCTGTTTGTGAATTATCATTGTTGAGTATGGAGTGTTGAGGTACTGAGAGTTTAATGGTTTGATATATTTGATTTTGTATTGTGATTGTTATCTATGTTTTTGGTTGGTATTATGTTTTTATGGTTGTTTTTGTTGGTTGGTCGTTATTATGGTTATTAATAATACGATCTATAGTTGAAATCTGAGCCTAAATAAAAAGAAAAAGCATTTTCTGAGGGCAATTACGCTGTGTTTATGTAGAATAAGTGATTAGGTTTATGAGCAATCTAATTACTTATTCGTTTAAAACACTATATAAAATAAAGTTTATTATTAATTTGCTGGACTGAGTGGTGAACATTATTATGCATAAGACAAAGATAACGTTATTAGATTTACGTTAAAAGACATTTAATTAAACACGCGTTTGTGATTTAAATGGGAATGGGGGTGACGGGAACTCTCAATCTAAATAAAAATAAGATAAATAAAACAGGTTTCGATAGTTAATAACCACTTTTTATGCACGAAACACGGGTGATTTTTCTTCCTCCTGATCAGTTTAGAAATCTGTGTACGCTGTAAGGTTTTTACTTCTTAATTAAACTTTTAAAATACACGTTAAGAATAGAAAGAAATCCTCTTCCTGGTACAGTATGTATAGCAAACCAGCACGTCTTTTTTCTCCAATCAGAGGGGTGTCAGATGGTGTCAGCCAATCACCATTCTGAAGCCCTACCATAATCTCTGGTATAGGGAGACCCAAGAATTCTGTCCGATAGTTTATGTAGATAGATGATAGATACTTTTATTGATTTATTGATTTTATTGAGGGAAATAAAGTAAATCATTTTCATTTTAGGAAATTATTAAACGCTCGGTTAAAAGCAAAGGAGATTGTCTGTTATAGTGGACATAAAAACAAGAGTTTGCTGTGACGTTATTGGAAACCCAAATTTAACAAAAAATCGCTGGCATTATATCCTAGAAGACACAGACCGTTGCCAGACCAGGAGAATGCCCGCAGCGTAAAAGAAAATGCGTGATGAACTAGGGATTGGACAGTTTCCAAGTGCTTGTACAATCGATGGAAATGTTCAAATAAATGTGCAAAAGAAATAAACAAAATAATCATTTATTTCTTTATCATATTGGCTAGCTAATGTCCTCTAATTTTCGTGTTAAATAATTTTTTTGAAATTAAAATTCATTCTATACAGCAATCACATATTTGGGTACCGTTTCATAAAACTTTAATGCTTAAAATGTTTAGGGAGAAATGGAAGACTGGTGTGTATTTTTTCTTTAAACTACCAAGACCAGCCATACACAGTACAGTTTACGTACATACAGTAATGTTTATGTTCCTAAATTAATATCTTTTATGACCTTCAGCTGCGTTATGCTCCTCTTCTTTTTATGCTCAGCTACTAAGATTTCCCTTTAGTGGTAAAATTCCATATAAATATTCAATACTAAGCAGATTAAAATGTGCACAATAAAGAGATTAAATGATTAAATCTTTTCACTACCAACCAATGCACCACGAGTGCCCCTGTCGGTCATTTTGGCCAGCCAATCACTTACCGTGGTGCCCTGCGGTGGCTTGTGGGTAGTTTACCGTACCACGGGTTTGTACCGTGCATTTTGAATGGCTGCATCTGTATATCCTATAAGATACAGACCGGCACCAGACCAGGAGAATGCCCACAGAGTAAAAGAAAATGCGTGATGAACTAGGGATTGGACAGTTTCCAAGTGCTTGTACAATCGATGGAAATGTTCAAATAAATGTGCAAAAGAAATAAACAAAATAATCATTTATTTCTTTATCATATTGGCTAGCTAATGTCCTCTCTTTGCTAGTTAGTGGCTGTGTTTCTGCGTTGGGTAACAACGGGTGACTGATCTCAGGTGGAAGATGTAAACAGCTTAATTTTCATGTTAAATAATTTTTTTTAATTAAAATTCATTCTGTACAGCAATCGCATATTTGGGTACCATTTCATAAAACGTTCATGCTTAAAATGTTTAGGGAGAAATGGAAGACTGGTGTGTATTTTTTCTTTAAACTACCAAGACCAGCCATACACAGTACAGTTTACGTACATACAGTAATGTTTATGTTCCTAAATTAATATCGTTTATGATCTTCAGATGCGTTATGCTCCTCTTCTTTTTATGCTCAGCTACTAAAATTTCCCTTTAGTGGTAAAATTCCATATAAATATTCAATACTAAGTGGATTAAAATGTGCACAGTAAAGAGATTAAATGATTAAATCTTTTCACTACCAACCAATGCACCATGAGTGCCCCTGTCTGTCATTTTGGCCAGCCAATCACTTACCGCGGTGCCCTGCGGTGGCTTGTGGGTAGTTTGCCATACCGCGGGTTTGTACCGTGCATTTTGAATGGCTGTATCTGTAACTTTAGGGAGAACCAGTTAGTTGTACCAGTTAGTAAAATAATTTAGAATGGACCCATGATGATATTCTGTGTCCTTTAATAGACTGACCAAGGCTGTGTCATCAGCAGACTTAATGAGATGTCTATCTGTTTGTTTGCTTATGCAATCATTAGTGTACAAAATGTACAGCAGAGGGGAGAAGACACAGCCCTGTGATGATCCAATTGATGTGTAGCGAATGTCCTTGGTACTAGTTGCTACCAAAAACCAAATGAAATGGACCACAGTTGATCAGTATCAGTTCCATAGTGTAGAGGAGGGATGTAGAAAGACAAATGCAAGCAAGGGAGAGAGTTACAATGGTATTCAGATTTTCAAGTGACATCATGGAGTATTTCAATTTCAGGCAGTTTTCATCATTCCCAAACTATTCCTAAAACTCCTAAACTTTCGTAAAATTATGTCTGGTTCCAGTAACTTCTACAGAAACCAGAAAGTCATAAATAAATACAGTAGATGAGTATTTAGAATTAAAAAAATATCAGGTAAGGGAGACTTGCTGTGCACTGGTACAAAAAGAAAGACCTGTGTCTCCCATAACCTTTAGACTGGTTTTTGGGAGCACTCCCTCCCAAGAATTAAAAAAAAATAATTATTAGAACAAGCAGTCAAATCACTCCTTCAGTACCTCTCTCCAAAAAAAATCACATCATGAATGTCTTTTGGAGACACCCCCATGTTTCAGTCCATAGACATTTCAAAGACAAAAGACAGAGTGCTGATAGATATGTCACTTGTAGGTTGTACCTTTCAAGACAGTAATATTAACTGCTGCAAGAGAACTAAGAGGTGAGAGAGAAGGGTATACTTACATAGTTCAAATGACAGGTGATAATTACTGTCAAATCTCACTCTTCTAACTGCATTAACCTCCTGTTATAAAAATGAGTCTTCATTCACCAGAAAGGTTCGACAGTTAATCTCACAAAATGCATTTTATTACAAGATTCATTCAGCATTTTAAGAATAGCTTCAAACTTTTTTTATGCAGAGGTCTTATTTAAATATCTGACAGGAATAAAACGACGTAATCATAAATTAATACCATTAATCTTTCACCATTTAATACCAGAAATGTATCACAAAAAATCCATTTAAATTCAGACGTTTAGTTTTTCAAATGCAAGTTACAGTAGTATTTTCTGAGTTATCTTCATATTTATACGTTTTACGTTATACATTTTTCTTTAAAAAGAAAAACAATATTGACTAAATTTTTCACCTCTTAAGAAATATATGAAGTACAACAGACAATAAGAAAGAAATACATGAAGTTTAAAAGCACATCTATTTGACAACTGCATTATGAGAGTGGTTAATATCTTTGATGTTAACCAATCTGGATAGGAACCTATAACCTATAGATGTAAAGAACTTAACAGACCCTTCAAGGGATCCCTGGACTTTTCACTGCTGGCCTCCTGGATGTGGAACAGAACTGGGGGAGGGAGGCCAGTGAAGAAGAAGTCCAGGGAGTCCAGGGTGGAGGTCTGGGATTGGCGTACAGTCAGGAACTGGAATAGTGGTACCTGTACCGAATAGGGAGAGCCCTGAGGTCCTGGACTGAATATGGGACAGAACCATAGGGAAAGGAGGCCAGCAGAGAAAATTCCAGGGTTCCCAGGGCAGTGGCCAGTTGCCTATTCACAGTCCAGTTCTGAGTCTGTGGTGCGCAGTGAAATCCAGGAGTGATATGGAACGAGAATGGAGAAGCAGAGCTGCATGGGGAGAGCCCTGGGGTCCTAGATGACAGAAGCTGCCTCTTAGATGTGGGACAGAACCAAGGGGAAAGGAGGCCAGCAGAGAAGAGTCCAGAATCCTCTGTACAGTCCAGTTCAGAAGATGTAGTGATGAGTGAATCCTGGAGTGGAGTGATCTGGATCGGGGTGTGAGCTGACTGCCTCAGCAGCAACAGGTGAGTGGTCAGCATCCAGCCCGGAGATCTCATCCCTGGCAAATCAGCCCATCAACGGAATTGGGGAATGGAATAATTGATAATTAAGTGCAGATCACCTGAAGAGGATTTGGTTATTCAGCAAGCCCTGGAAAAATGTGAGCCCTCTTGAGAATGTGACGGTTTCCCTGGTCAACTGGTAGCTGAGAGACTCCATACAACATACAGTATAACACATAAATATTGGATTTATACACCCTTCGTTACTCTGGGTTTAGTTTTGTCTTCCTCACTTACATCTTCCCAGGAAGGTTTTGTTCCCCATGCTAAAGTTTGATGGTATTGCTTTTGCTTTGGTCAAGGGAAGCTACAGTGGGTGTACAATACGATTTTTGTTCCATGCCTTCTCCCAAATTATTTGTTTTAAATACTTTACACCTCTTCTTGTCTAGAATGGATGAGATCTTCAGATCAATTATTTACTACCAAATGGGTTAAATGTATTAAATGTCGTTTTGAAATTTCGTCTTTTGCATCCATTCTTATGTTCTCATCCATATTGCCCCCTTCAGCTTCACATTCTTTTTCGATATTAGTTATTATGCCCAACTCTACCCCTCTTACCAGATGTCATGAATTGGGCTCAGACTATTGATTCCTTATTCTCTCCTGCAGCCCTTGGCTGGTCTTATATTTGGTTTAATTTTATACTCATTTTTGAATATCTCAATGTTGTGATATTCATATTTGATTTATATATATTCATAATTAATCTTTTTGTGACTCTTCAGTGTTTCAAGAGTAAATGCTTCCTATGTCCTGAAATGAGTTTTTCTTTGCTTATTGCCCATCTTTCTCTTATCTGCACTTGTAGGTTTTACAAGGCACTGATAATACTTTAGTCCTCTTCTGCTTGAAATGAATCTGTAGATTTACTGGGTACCTGAACAGTAGAATTAAGGCTCAATTTTTGTAAAATTACATTATTCCTACCGATGTACGTTCAAGCACAAGTAATTTCTGAATTTATGTAGATTGTTTACATCTTCTTTTTTGTTTATATTCCATTTTACCCTTGTGTATGCTTTACTTAACAAAAGCTCTTTCTTTTTAATAAACGTTTGCATAATGGCTTTTTTATCAGATTTTTATTTGATAATCTTAGAATAAATTACATTCTAATGCTGGCCTCCTTCTCCAGAGGTACTGTCCTGCATCCAGGATGCAGCTTCTGTTGTCCAGGACCCCAGGGCTCTGTCCTTGCAGTCCCCTCACTTCCTTGTAGACAGCCCAGTTATGTTCCTGTTTAGCCCTGTCCCTTGGATTTTTTTTCTTTCTCTGTCTTCTTTCTGGACACCTTTCTTGGCTTCTCTTTGGGCCGGCTTCCTCTCTCATTTTAGTGCTGTTTGCTTTACCTCGCCCTCCTGTTTCTAATGCCTTCTGGGTTCTGTTCTTTTCTCTTTCTACTTTTTTCTGTAGTCTCATTTCAGTGTCCCAGCAGAGCTTTCTGTTCCATTCTGGGGAGCCAGGCATCCTTGTCCACTCTGTTCAGCGAAAATTTCCCTGTTCACCCTGAGGATTCTTGTTCCCAAGCTCTGACTGGGACACTTCCCTACACTTGTGCTGACTCAGGGTTCTGAAAGCTGAGAAGGGTTTTAGTACTGGTGCTTGCTTCCCGTCCTTTGCAGTTGTCTGGACACGCACCCCTGGCCTGGTCTTGGAGGAGAGCCCCCTTAAGGGCATGCACTTTGAATCACTGACTCCCCAGGCCCTTTGACTGACCATTGTTTGGGGGTTTCCTGCCTTGCCAGCTTAGCGAGACCCCTCCTCTCAGTAAAGCCCTTGGGGACAAGAACAGCTGTGGCCTGAGGAGACTTATTTTTCTAACCCACACATCGGCTTGTGGGTTTACTGATCTTCACTCTATATCTGTGAGGCACCCTTTCTTTCTTGGGGCTTGGCAGCCAGTTCTGTCTAGGAGCCAAGGGTCCCAGATTCTGGTCAGCGGTCTTAGATGAGCGGTTTAATTTGGGGCTGGCACTTTGCCACGTCAGCCTCTCTCTTTGGTCACTAGTGATGCAGACAGCTGGCATTTTACAGACAGTTGTGTAATGTATTAATACATTAACTAATCATGCATAGAAATCCAATCCACTCCATAGTAATAATGTACATTTGATTTAATCTAGGAAGGCAGGCTGGTGGGTGGTTAGCAATGCTGCTTGCAGTGCTGGGAGTAATTCCAGACCTGGGGTGCTACTGTATCTGCAAGTGAGTTTTATGTTTCTCCCATATTCTTCTGGGTTTCTTCAAGGGGCTCTGGTTTCCTTCCACAATACATAGACATGTTGGTAGGTTAATTGGTTTCTGGAAAATTGGCCATAGGTGTGAGTGTGCATGTCTGTGTTTGTGTCAGTGTTTCTGCCCTGCTCTGGGCTGGCATCACATCCTTGCGCCCATTATTTGCTGGGATTGACTCTGGCTCAACAACAAACAAAACTTTTTTGAAGCACTAAAATTTCTCCAGGTGACTGTCTGTGTGGAGTTTATATATTCAGCCTGTTCTCTCTCCCATTTCCTGGCTCCTCGGTATGAGTATGTGCTGTGTATGAAATCATGACATTCTGCTGGATTTTTAAAAGCTTTTAAAAATGTTTTGCAAAAAAATAAAATATTTGATTAATTTTAATCAAATAATATGTTCTTCTCAGCTTAATATCTGATAAGCCCCAGTACAAAAGTAAATCTACAATAGTGTGAAATGCTTCCGTCAGCTAGGCAGCTGCTAATCAATTGCAGTACTGTACATCTCATTTAGTTTTTGGTAGAAGTGTCTCCTCCTCCAGGTGTGTAGTTTTTAATTCAGTGCGTGAGCCAAATACATTGATAAAAAACAATGGTCCCACACCCGTTAAAGAATTCCGAGAAGTAAGATTAACAGATATATAAATCAACTGCAGTATTAGCATAGTTCTTGCAAAATGCCTTTATCTAGATGCAATTATTTACACCTCTGTTTTGCAAGCGAATGTTTTGAGCGGTGCATACCATACCTCAATAATATACAGTAATGGTAAATTGCAATAATAACAATTTAAATATTGATCTTAATATAATGTAGACTTCACCTATGTGAACACTTGAAACAACCACAATGCAACTTATAATATACAACAACGTTATTCAAATCACTACTCAAAAATATTATTTTAATCTGGTCTCTGGAGCTCTTTTTGTTTTATGTGTTTATTTGCTTTTAAATTTGCAAATAATTTTAATAAATTTAAGTGTTTATTAAGTCTCTATAATATATTTTGATCATCAAAATCTTTAAAAAAATCTGTTTTCTAATTACTATTTATACACTATCACTAATTACTCTGTATACTGGTATGTAATTAGAAAAATACTAATAGTGTTAGTGTTATACAGTATTGTGATATACTGCATCTTATCTGGGTTTGTGGTAGCATTGTGCTAACAACATCCCGTCTTCGTTGTATGGCTTCGGAGTCAGAACAGCCATTCCTACAGAAAGGAATAATAACTCTGTTAAAACCAAAGTTGTGATTACTTCCTGTGTGTGTGAAAAAGATAATAGTAATTAATTTAGAAATTCTGTGCCATTAAGAGACAATATCAGATACATTAAATATGTTTTCTAATTATCTGTGTTTTTAGGAAAAAGTATAGTATTCCATCATTGGCAAGTCAAACCAAGATACATACTATACTGTATGTCAAAGCCTTGAATTAAATTTTGAGCTAACCTTAGTTATCCACAAGAGAGCTGCTGAGCCGTTGTGTAATTCAATGTGTAATTTTTCTGACAAGGCTGACTAATTGTACTCAGGATTTATTACTATAAAATAGTGCTCATGCCACAGCTCTGTCACAAAAGCATAATAATTTAGCATCTTGTGTTGTAAGTTGATCATTTTAGTTAGTTTACATAAAGAAGAGTTTCATGATAATTAAACCATTTCATACTGAACTATTCTAGTGAAATTGCAGAGTCAAGCATATAATTAGCACAAGTGTTAAATGCATACAATGAGGTTTATCATTGCTTTTTTTAGGTTTGTATTTTTCTTTACTTCTCAAGGAAATACAGTAGGATATACATGATGATAATTGCAGTCTAGTATTTGTAGTGAACATTTACAAGGTATTACAGTTTCTGTTTTGTACATATCTTTAAAACCTACAGAATATTCTGGAAATGCCATGCAGTGGTAGAAATCATTTTTCTATAAGCAGCTTTTAGATATTTTGGAAGGCTGAAAGATAATTTACAAACCTTTAAACTGTATTTTAATGTATTTAAATGGCAAACACATCAACAATATTGGTAATTTTAAATGGGAAGAAAAGTGTTCTGTATTTCATTTCTGTGTTTTTGTTGGTGTATCTATAAGTCTCTAATTAATAGGATCACAAACTATGCACAAACATGAAATAATACAATAGGGCCATTGTGACACTTTATAGATTTTGATGTAAAATGTCTATATAATTATGCAATATTTAAGTTTTTAGTCATACTTACATGTATCTGAAAAGTATTTTATAGTAATAAAACATTAAAAAATAAATAATACATATTAAATAATTAATAAAAATAATTCTGTGCAAAATAGAAAAACACTTTAAATTAAACAAAGTCCAACAGGTTGCCCCCAGAAAAGACAATAATAGCAACAGGCCCACCATTAAGGCCAGCAAAACTGCTCTCAAAATTTACAGCTAGGTTAATTAGTGAGTGCTTTGCCTGGTATCACAGAAAACTAATAATAACAGTTAAAGAGGTTTTATATCGTACTATTTTATTTTTAAAATTTTATTTAAAGACTTATTTTATGTCCTTAAAATAAAGTCAGGATCAACAGGACTGATTCCTGGAGAAAGGGAAATATACAGATCCAGCCATTCTGAATGTTCCATGCATAATGCACCATTCCGCAAATAGCATACTTCATTATTAAATGTATATACCACAGTATATTAAATATTAAATTAATATTAAAAATAAAAGTAGAGCTGTTTCATGAAGCAAAAGTACTCAGTAGGATATATAAAAAGTTAATATATAATAGTGTATTTTTCAAATATTTACATTTAAATATTGTGATATACTGTATAATATATACAGATGCAGCCATTCAAAATGCGCGGGCGATACCGCATTATTTTATATAGCGCCTTTAAAGGTGGCCTCTCAAAGCGCTTTACAGGATGACAATAACAATAAATAAGAAGACTACAACAATAAATAAGAAAATTTCACAAGATAGGACACAATTATAATTACAACAATACAACAATAACAATAGAGGAGACCGTGGAAGATGGTATTAAGAAGAGCAGAGGGGTGAAGAATGGAACCAGTTAAGTAAAGGCTTTTCTGAAGAAGAAGGTTTTGAGTCTGGATTTGAAGGAGTTTAGAGAAGGTGACTCTCTAATATCCTTGGGCAAAGAGTTCCAGAGCTTGGCGGCATAGCAGGAGAAGGCCCTGTCGCCCATACAATGTAGACGGGCTTGGGGGACAGTAAGGAGGGCAGAATTTGAAGAGCGGAGGTTGCGAGGTGGGGAGTAGGGCGATAAAAGTTCAGACAGGTATTGAGGTGCCAAGCCATGTAAAGCCTTGTAGGTGAGCATGAGGATTTTAAAGTCTACACGGAATTTGACCGGAAGCCAGTGCAAGGAATCCAGGATAGGAGTAATGTGAACACTTGCACTAGACCTGGTCAGGATTCTGGCTGCTGAATTTTGGACATACTGCAGCTTGTTCAGAGTTGATTTAGATACCCCAGGGAGTAGAGCATTGCAGTAGTCAATTCGAGAGAATACAAATATGTTGATCAGCTTTTCAGCCACAGTTAATGATAGCATAGGGCGTAGTCTTGCGATATTTCTAAGGTGAAAAAAAGATGTTTTGACAGTATGCTGTACATGTGGGTCGAATGTTAAGCCAGAATCGAATATAACCCCAAGGTTTTTCAATTTTGATTGAAGCTCAAGTACAGAGCCATCTACAGACAGGGTTACAGGACTGGCTTTACGAAGTTGATGGGGGGTACCAATAAGCATGACTTCAGTCTTGTCACAGTTAATCCACATAAATTGGATTAACTGTATATAATTATACAGTTAATTATATAATTAATATATTAATTATAATATAATATAATTAATATATTAATTAATTATATAATTAAGTATACAATTATATCGTTATTAATTTGTTTAGATACGCGATTCCATATTATATCCCCTATTAATTAATTAATAAATTCTAAAAGTATGCGTTCGTTTACTGAGATAATGAGCATATTCCCAGAAAAGGTTAAAACATAATCACTTTTCACAAAGTATATAAACTTAATATGGTCATATATATATAACTTAATATGGTCACAAGAGACATACATTCAGTTTACCATTCATTTATACCATTTCATTACTGAGCTTTGATTACAACTTATACACTAGATACTCAAAAGCGAGTACGTCACTCATAGGAATTAAAGTGACATCAACTGGGGTTGAGGTAACAATTGAATTCTCGAGCTGTAATGTAGAATGTTGAATACTCATCCAATTTATGTGGATTCAGATGTCCCCTGGATACAAAGGAACAGCAACAGACTGTTGCTGCATCCAATTGACGTCCTCTGGCCCGGTCCCAGGCAGTCCTGGTGCGGATGGACGTATGGGAGAACGAGGGAGAGATTCCTGCTGTGGTGCACTGGCAGTGACTCTCTGAAGACTGGTTAGTTAGTCCTGGCTGAACTAGCAGAGTTAGGGTTAGGTCCAAGCAAGCCATACTTTTTAGACAGGAAGAAGGCCGGTTCATTCTCAATGTAGCACTAGTCCTGAATACAGCTGTCAACAGTTCCGACCATAGTTCACTTGTTGATCAGGCGAGCATTCATGGTGGGTTACCGGCGGTTCACAAGGCTTGGTGCTGGGCTAACCCCAGGCGGGTCCTTTGGTTACGTGTGGGCGACCTCCAGTATCGCCACTTAATACAAAGTAAAGTCCTGGCACTCGGACATACTGCCCATCACGTGATTGTCCAAGCTGAGTCTGAGAACGTCCTGTAGGGGCACCTTCTGGGCCCTGTGCTGCCTCTTTTATCTGGAGGAACTATGGTGGTTCTTTGGTTGAAAGTTTCACGGGCATTCGAGACCCACGTGGGGTTACTCTGCCCTACCAGATCATGATTGGCAGATCAAGGTGGAGTATGAGTAACAATGCTCTCTGACCTTAGGGTTGTAAGCCTCAGGATGAGACTCTCCCTTGGAATCTCCCAGAGAGTAAGGCGCCAGAAAATATGAAAATATTTAGAAAATATGAAAGTTTGAATATGGATTCAGAGATAATTTAGAATTAGTTCTCTAGTGTATACAGTATTCTGAAATTGATCTGAATCCTCCAGAGTCTCTACAGAGTAGTAGCCTAAGTAGGGAGTAAGAAGCAACAGTAAGTCTCGGACGAGACAGGGAACAAGTATCTTCCAGTACAGAGAAGACTGGCTGTGGAAAGGTTGCTGAGGGTGGTCAAGGGAGCCGTGAACAAGAAGGTTATGCAGATTAGGTGGTCGGCTATATGAGATAATGTGGCGGTCAGAAAAGAGGGCCCCAATGGAGGGATCATCCTGTAGGATGGAAAAGTTGTTAATAGTCCTGGGGATAGGAAGTGTGTTGGGGTGGTAGGGAAGCACCAAAGGAATGCAATTGTTACGGTGGGAGTGAAGGGGACAAATTTAGGCATTTGTCTGTTCCAACTCTATAGAGGACTGAATTCCTACACATGCGAAGAGGAGCCGAAGATCTTTTGGGAACAAATATAGTGAAGTTTAGTATGATAGTTAAGAATTAGGCCTATTTGTTCTTGTACCATATTTTCTGCACAACAGACTAATGTTTGAGTGGCAGTTGGTAATAAAAACAAGACCTGAAAACACAGAGCTCCTGCAATGTACTGAGAAATGTAATTAAGTAGCCATCAGCAATCTTTTCCACAGCTTACATTTTTTAATAAACAGTATCTTGAATGGAAGCACTTGTGTGTGGCAACTCCTAATTTTGTATAGAAGATTTTTCTTTTTTTGGGATTATAAAAAGACAGTGGTGATGTTCATGGAAAGAATATTCAATGAATTTCATCATGGTTTAGTTTCATCTGTCAATATCCAATATCCCTGGCATCTTGGCAGTCAGTGCCCATACATGCATCACAGAAACTGTCTAAACCAGGAATTCTAATCATGTGTCGCTCATACAGTATATCAATGTTTAAATCACTGCTTTTGAGAGACTTGAACTCTTAAACATTGTTTAAATGTGGAGGTTGTGTGAATGACAGACATGCTTGTTTTTGTTATTGCATGTTTTTGTTTACAAAGGTTTGTTTCACAGTTTCTGTTTAAGGGGGAGAATATGTGAGGGTTTAGCTTTCAAAATAGCTTTATTAACCGATACTCTACTGTCTGATTTAAATCAACATATTTTTCTTTAAATAAAGTGTGTTCACCATTGATTGTTTTCATTTTGTTTAAATAAATGTGAAATTATGTGCCATAAAATGAGTGAGTCGTTTGTTAAAGATGTGTTTGAACACTTTTATTCTACGTTTTGCTGTTTATTAGGTTTGACAGGCTTTAAACTTCACATTGACAATTTTGGGGATCTATTAAAGAGCTGATTGATTGTCTACCCAACAACAGGCAAATTATAATTTGTCTAGGGGGGAGCCCCAGACACATCTGATTAATGAAAAGTCTACAGTGTATTTATACCAGAACTCTTGTTTTTCAGAGGAGCATCTGAAAAGGTGTATTCTATTATGTGTTACATAATGCATTAGGAATTTAATGTATGTTAATATGGGTGGGTGGGTAATGGTGGGTGTTATTTTGTAAAGATGTTAGCATAAGTGTAGTAATAACTGTTTAAACAAGATGAGGGCAGACTGGCCCAACTCAATGCCTTGATAAGAAATCAGCTTAAGCAGGTCTTTTTAATGTCGATGTTGCAAATGTAATAACATAGTGTTTAGTTACCATAGAAGTAATAAATGATTTAACATTTGTTTAGATAAAAACATATTAAAATGTCTTGTATGTTTTTTTAATTAGATCATCTGTGTGCCTCTAATCTGTGTGTAGATTTCTTGATAGAAAACAAAAACATTAACCAAGGCATGGTATCATTATGTAAATATTAGGTATTAATTAGTTCAATCAATATTATTAGTTATTGATAATCTTAATATGTCTGTCACTTAACATGAGAAAAAAGCACTCAGATTAGTACTGACAACCACAAACAACAAGTTCTATTTGCATCAAAAACAAAATTTAAGAAACATCTCATTTTCTACTTCCTTTGACTTGTCATCCCTTTACCTTTGTCTTCCACTAGGTTAAACAGCTTTGAAGTTCTTGCCTTAGATGGAGTAAGCTCTGGTGTTCTTCAGTTTTGCACAGCATCAGAAACCACGGACTGGCTGCGATCAATATCAACCAATGTCAATGATTTGACACTTCAAAATGTACGTATACATACCGAGTATAATGGAATTACTGTATAAGAGACATTTTTCACCTTTTCAGTGAAGGACTGCAATTCCTAGAACTCTAGATCATTTAATGCTTAGCACCACTTATTTTAGCTCTTCAAGAAATCTCAAACCATACAAAGTATTGTAGCTTGGAGCTGAGGAGGGGCAAAATACACAGGAGTAGTCCTCTTCATATTTTTTTAATGACATCATTTAAATATAATAAACCCATTAGTAGAGGTCTTATAGACATACAGTGTAGTATTCTCAACATTCTGTAATCTGTATTGGTTGGGTTGCTTTCTTTTATGTTATTAAAACATGTCTTTGAAAGATGGAAGCAAAGAAGAATACCCAGTGAAGAAAACAAACATGGCTAGATCATGCAAACTCCACAATGCTACACAAGTTAATCCAATAATTATTAATTTAAACTTTAACAATTAAAATAAACTCATACTGATCAATTCATCATTTAATCCATTCATGAGAGATTTATGAGAGATTTATGTGAAAATTCCATATTCTCTCCCTGATAGGTCCTTGTAATGTGGTATTTTTCTATTAAACTGATAATGCATTACTCTATAATGATAAAGGTGCTGTGAGTGTGTCACAACTACCAGTAATTATGCATACAGTATGTATGTAAACCTGAAATAAACACATCAAGTTCATAACAGACTATAATACTTTATGCCCCTGAGCCTGAATGCATGCTATATAAAACCATTTGGGCCTGTCTTTTTCTTTTTATAGGTGTTAATATAATTATCCAAAAAAACTCAAATTTAAAATACAGCTGAAAAAAACATTCCTATAATTTCCTTTTGTGTTGATTTATTATTAAATGTAGTTTTTACAATTAAAGTAAAATCTAATTTTTCCCCTAAATCAGTGTATACTTATGGAACATATTGTTTAGCAAGCTGTGTTTATATTAGTGGCCCAGCTTACAAAGGAATCGGATTTTGTCAAAAAACAACTCCACACCATATAGGGAAACTGTTCATGCTGCCAAAAACATGTCTGTAGAATTTTGATAAAAGACCTGCTCTAGGCAAATTCCATAGTACTTATGTTTACTTTATGTCATTATCCTTTTGCTCTAGAGTGACCTTCTTCTAATTCACAACCTAATGAAAAATAAAATGTCTTTGTCCAACTTAATTAAAGGATAATAACCTTCTTCACCGTATTCCATTTTGGAATCCCACTAAACAGCATATTTCATTATGTGCCCTCATATTTAGTATGCAGGCGATGGAAAGATATTGTTTACTGAAAATGTAAGAAAGAATTGGTTCACAAAGCACCCTTTACAAGGAGATTTTTTTTGTATTTCTGTCATTTGCTACTTTCATTATCAGCTTAATTTTATACATTGATTTAGAATTTCAGTGTGTACTCTATTAGCAGTGTGAAACTATTTCTCACTATAACACTATGAGATGTTCACCATTCTGATGTCAATTGGCTTAAAATACTGCAATGTTTATGTCACATATTAAAAATAAATATTTTTTGCATAAAGCACTGTGCATTTCAGCATACTGAAAAAGTACTTTTCCCCTTTCATTAAGATATTTAAATTACAAATTATTGTTCTCCTATATTTTACATAAACTGAGCAGAGTGGCTAAAATAAATTACACTCTAAAATCTCAAAATTACGAAAGCACACCTTACTAACATTGTACATTATTTTAGGGGACAAAAGTCTAATCAAAACTCCCAATGTCCACTTTTTACTTCATGGAATGTTTTGCAGAGGAATATTTGCATTGCTCAATTCTATGTTGATATTGAAAGACACTAATGTGCACCCATTTGGTAGTTTATACAGTATGTAAACTATTCTATGTATAAGGACCTGTTTTTTTCCCGTTTCTTTATACAGATGAAAATGGCCAACAAGTGCTGTGCACCTGATGACCAGGTAAAAAAGAAATCTCTTTTAAATATGAATGTGTCTCATTAATACAGTAAATAGAATCCCTTGCTCAGTACAGGTTTTTCCTTTGATTTAAACAATGAGATTTAAAAATCTAATCAGGGACTCACTAGTAACTCATTCCTTTGATTGCTTTGTTTGGATTGCAAGTTGATTACTGGAGGTCAAATGTTTCCATCATGGTTAGTTTCCTGGCTAGATTTCTTGGACATAAGTATTCAGCTGACTGCTAGTGTAGCTTAGAGTTTTGTCAGCAGGGAAAACCTGGGTACCTCATTGTAGTGTTGCAAATACAGATTTCTCTGTTTGGCAGTAAAGTTCTTGTTTATCTTTAGAACTGCAGCATAGAAAAAGAAATCTATGATTTGTTAATGTATGTCTCAGAAGTTGAGTGTACTGTATATAGTCTGTCTCTCACATTCCAGTGTGGGAGGCTTGCAGAAGCTATTTTGAGTTGTAAAAGGTAAAAGGCATTTCTTAAATAATTCACAAACTGTCAGGCTGTCCTTATCTGGCCTTATATATGTATAAAGATTTTTAACTGCACAACAATGTATTAGACATTGGATGTAAGTAAAAAAAATACCCAGTGATTATTTTGTCTTTGAAATATAATTTCAATAATAACATACAGTATATATAAAATCAGATAATTGTGGATTTTATATAGTAATTATTTTCTTTGAATTGCAAAATATAATTTCAATAATAACATAATTATATAATTATATGTATTTTATATATGTTACAAATTGAGGGTTACAAAAATGGTGAAAATCAAGATTTGACCAAGTTGTTCAGCCAATAAGTAAAATAGTTACTCATAACCCTTATAACTTTTAAATGCTTTTTCTAGAATATACAGTACCTTCTGGGACAGCTTTGGTGAAAGGAGTAGTAATCTAGGCACACTTGGTTAAACAAATGTTTATTAACAATGACAAGACACAACACTACACACAACAAAACATACAACAGGCAAGTTGTCTACACTATTTACAAACAAGGTGTTTCAGAGGCCTAACATAATCTAATCACCCAGAGAACGTTAGACTGCTCCTAAGCATTAAACTCTTAATGTCTACAGGGGCCACATAAGAGGTAATCTGCTTTTTAACTACAGTAAATGCAACACAAACTGGAGTTAAATCTGTCTCTCTGCACCCCAGATGCCACAAAATAAATGGGAGCCTTTATCTCTATTCTAGAAATGCATCCACAAGCAGGAAAGACATTTCAAACCAAAATATCTTTTACCCTGCAAACACAAGTTCCCTAAAAACACAGTATAGCAAGCTCTCTCTAACAAGGTTCAAATACTTAGCTCCAGTCAGGTTTTGTTTGGGTGATCATGAAGTAGGGGCTCTCGCCTGGCTTAAACTTCGAGTTCCAACTGCTCTTTCTCCTCTCTCTCTTCAGTGTTGTTTCTTGCTGTTCTCCTTCCTTGTTGTCTCTTTGTGCTTTTAAAGTCATTTTATATGGTGTGTTTCTTTACTGCTCATTGACAATCATTAACCCACAACTTTACAATGGTTTCTGATCAATTGTGTTTTTGTACTGTGGGAGTAAATTGGAACACCTAGAGAAAGCCCCCACATCTCAACAAACATCCTCTCTGCTTTGAATCTAGAAGTGCTTACTGCAAGTGTCACAAACTTAATCTAAAATCTAGAAACACTTTTCAGTCAATAAACTCTAACAATTCTAAGCACCTGCAATGCCTTTCTGAAGACTGTAGATTTTTTTTGGTATTAATTGGTCTGGAGCAAAATGTGTTCACATTTTATTTTATTCAGGTAAATGTAGGAGTTTAATTCTAACAGGAGATAGCACTTGCTAGGGGAAGGGTGAGTGTAGTTTTCCCATTAAGCACAATATAGTATTCTGATATTCTGATGACAATTTGTAATGAACTGTAATTCATTGAAAAAAATACATTGAAAGAACTGTGATTCAATGGCCAAAATAAAAGAAAAAAACTCACAGTCAAAAAAAACGAATCCTCTATGCCTGGTACTGAATACTTTACTCAACTCCCCATTAGCTACATGTTTTGTATGCCTATTCAAGTAATATCTGCATAGTCAATGATAAAATAACTAGTCACAGCACATCCTTTGTGAGTTCAAAGGAAATTCCCTTGGATCTTTCAAAAAATAAATGGAAAGGTCTCTTAGATCAATAAAATACTACTTCTCACAGAAGCAGATGGCCTATCTTATTTGCAATCATTCTTATGCAAATGTCATCCTTACCCTCTTGTGTATAGAGCCATATATATAATATATATATATAATGTATTTTTAAAAATAAACCATAGAATACTACAATATACTGTACACAGGGAACTAGCGGTTGTGGTGGTAGAAGTTAACTAGAAGGTTATTCTCAGATAGGATAATTCTATCATAAAAGCAATGGTTACTCTCCAGGCTATCATTGTACAGTAAATGAGATTAGAATTTGTTCTTGACAGACTTATTAATTAGAATTTGATTAAACTGATGGTTTATTCATCCATCCATTTTCTAGCCGCTTGTTCCAATTCAGAATAACAGTAGAGCCAGAGCATATCACAGCAAGCAACAGGCATGAGGCAGGTAACACCCCAGAAGGGACGCCAGTCCATCATTGGGCAGACACACAGACAAAACTATTACCTATTTTCTCAGTAGCCAATTATGTTTTTGGACTGTGGGAGTAAACTGGAACGACTAGAGAAAGCTCACTCAAACACTGGAAGAACATACACACTCTATGCAGATAGCACCCCAGGTCCAGAAGGGAACCAGGGTCCCTGTGCTGTGAGGCAGCAATACTAACTACTGTGACACCATGTCACCCATAATGGTTTAGTGTAAGAATAAATATAGTTCAACTATGTTGAATAACTAAAAGTATTGACCAACTTTGCAGAAATGAGGGCATACAGATTATACTACACTGTACAGATTTCATGCAAAGCTGTGAGTCTGCATGTACTGTAAGTTGATTTATTTAAACAGCTGCAACATGAAAAACAGTGTATGATAAAGTAATGGAAATTGGTACACATGCAAATGAAAACATTTAGAATATGTTCCAATGGACAACAAATGGAATCATCAGGACCAAATGTCAGTCCTACATGTTGCAATACAACTCATACATTACATGTTACAACAAACCAAATAGTGTTGCACTTGCCTTGCACATTGCCCACTAATATTATGATAATACATTATTGTAATATTGTTACAGTACTCTAGTTCGGGTAGGTAGCTGTGTCAGCAACTGCGTAAGCTGCAAAGGAACAAGTAATAGGTTTAGTCCATGCTGGAAAGAGAAGAAAGAAAACAATGTTTCAGCTGTGGAGCCTTCTTCAGGTGTAAGAAAGATAGGGCAGTCAGGAGAGATAATATAGCATGGGAAAATAAAAGCCAAGAGAGAGGAGGAGGCGGGAGGGGAGTGGACAATCAATTGGTGGAAGGTTGAGAGAGGGGTGGAGAGGTGTGAAATGAAACCTACATATGAATAGAGAGAATTATTAATAGTAGTAGACACAGTAGTAGTAGTAGTAGTAGTAGTAGTAGTAGTAGTAGTAGTAGTAGTAGTAGTAGATATAGTATACTATTTACTGTATATTGTAGTAGTAGATATATAGTAGTAATATACTATAGTAGAATATTGCTACTATATTAAAGAACATTTTCTTTGCCCTGGGAGCATAAAATATTTAAATAAACATTTAAAAATAACAATCCTTTTATTATGACAAGTATTGTTTTGGGAGAATTTTCTTGTCATTATTTGAATGGTTTCTTTTGCAGATTGTTCACATGGGCTGGGTCTGTGAAAAGCTCCAAGGAAGTGATGCCTCACAACAATACAAGTTTAAGTTCCTGGCACTAAAAGGCTCTTTCCTATATATATTTAGCACCCCTCCGGTAAGTTCACTATGCCCTTGCAATCATTATCAGCACAATTAGAAACACTGAAGAAAGTAAAGCACACATGAACATACAGTAGCATTGCTTTATATCAAAAGGTGTATATTAAAATGAGGCAAATTTTACATACAGATGCAGCCATGTAGAATGCACAATGTGTTAGTTGGTATGCCATGGTAGGCACCACAGTATCACAGAGAGCAGCATGTCATAGCTTTTTATTATTCAAATAAAGTGATATAGGACTTCACATCTCTGTAAAACTGCCAAGTGATGCAATCAATCCTTAAAGTAAGGCAGCCATGGCAATATATGTGGTTGTCAGACAAATCAGTACAGTATTAAATGTCTATCAACCTGTAAGTGCTTCCCTGCACTAATCATACTGTATGTACAGAATACTAGCCGCAAACTTAATAAAATTTCATTAAATACTCTACAATGATTACATTGCTGAGATAGAATGTTGCTACCACAACTCAGAATAAGATAATATACTGTTTGACACTTATACTATACAATTGTATTTTTTAAGTACAGTATACAAAATTATTTGTAATTGTTATTGAATAAATAATAATTAGAAAACGAGTAATTTTATTTTAGATTTTAACTAAAGAAAGTATTACTTTTATTTAATTGTGATTATGTAGTTATTATTACAGAAATATATTATAACAAAATTAAAAGAAATATCTTATATTGCTTTAATATCTTTATTTAAAAGATATAAAAACAAAAAAGTTATAATCAAAATTATTTATAACATTATTATAATATAATATATTAAAATAAAAATTTTAGGTAGTAAATTGAATGACTTTGTCATGTACTTTAAGTGCATTTTCGCTGATACAAGTATGCAGTCAATTTAGATTAGTATATTTAAATTGTTAATATTGCAATACAGTATGCCATTATATTGTCAAGGCACGGTATGCACCACTCTAAATCTTTAAAAGTAATTTTAATGATCGCTTGCAAAACAGTGGTGAAAATAATAAGATGAAAGCAGTCTGTAAGAACTACGGTAATAAATGTAGTTGATGTATATTAATATCTGTGGATATTCACTGACTTCCTTTATGTCTGTGGGAATTTGGGAAATGTACAGTACAGTAGTTTTTTGTCCCTGTATTCTGCTAACGCACCAAATTAAAAGCTATATACCATGAATGAGACAGTTCTTGTTCCATTTTAAATATAACCTTTAGAAAAACAAATAAAACTATTCTAGAAATGTCACAAAATCACAACATTTTGAAAATATTTGACTTGTGTCAATAATATGCATTTTTGTCAATAACATGTGCTAATGGTACATTACCAGTAATAAATGAATAACTGGTGTTTGGAATGATGCATTCAAAAATACAATGAAGACGAAGAAGAAATTACATTAATTAAGCACTATCACCAGTCTGAGGTATTTATTTTTAAAAATGTTCCCTTTTAAAAGCTGAAAATTATTTTTTTTGTCATTAGGGTAACATTTATTTACTTTACATTTAAATTTATTTAACACAAAATATAAGCTCAATGTGCAGTAGTGATTACTGCAGGCTTTCTTGTCCATTATGCTGATGTTATCTATATCACACCATACTCTTCACTTTTAAATTGAAGTTTGAATTCGGTTTAAAATGAAAGAAGACATTTTTTTGCACAGAATAAAATGACCTGGGGACTTAATTCAGAAAAAAACACATAAAGGAGTATGGTGCTACTGTATATAGAGATCTCAGTTTGAAATACTAGACCTGGTAAATGTACTGTAAAAAAATACCTCCACATCATATAATAAGGATTAAATAGTATTTGTGGTATGTAATTCTTTCCTTGATTACTTACCAAGTCAGGTCTATTCTACAATATATTCCAAAAATTCACTAAATTAAAGCTGTTACATCAGGATTTAATGGCACATCTCATTAGGAAAGAATGGAGAAACAATATATTTTCTGTTGAAACCCTGTGTATATTTTGTGGCAATGACTGGAATTAAACAGCATGTGAAGATATACTATCAGTTTCGTATGAACTGACATGGTGCTTAAGAAAATAGAGGAGTACAGAAATTACATTGTCTACTTAATGTATGTCATCATTCATTTCAAATAGACTGTGAAGTCTTTTCTCTTGGTACCTTTGAGAAACATTAAATTAGATCTAGCAGGATGCAATAAGCAAAAAATCAATTTCATTATCCTAACTATTTATCACAGAAGCACTTGTCAAGGTCATGTTTCAATAACTTCTAAACCACTAGGAAATATAGGAAATCCTTTTTTTACAGTCGTACATCCACATGAAAATGCAGACCAGATAATAATCCTCTACTAAGTCTGCTTTCTAATTTATATTTGGTCTTTTATTTTTTTTTATATTCATAAATGTCTAATAAATATTGGACAGCTAACAAAAAACAAGAAAAACACTCATAAAGGATACAAAAATAGAACAATAGTGGAAGAGACCCTACCCACTGTCCCTTTTATCAAGAATTTAATATACTGTACTACATACTGTACAGTAGCTCAACGTCCAGGTGAAGGGAAATGCTCACGTTTATGAATACATAACAAAATACATGGATTCAGAATCAAATTATGCTGCTAATTTGAACATGTTTTAAAACTACAATATTGCAATAGACATATACAGTATTGCACTTAGGTACTCTAGTTCTAATCCTTCACTCTTCAGTATGAAGAAATCGGTGAGTTGACTCTTTTAATGCCTTTCAGGATTCTGAATACTTGTATAAGGTCCCCTCATTAAGTTCTTTGTTCAAGACTAAAAAGGTTCAGTTCTTTTAGTGTATCAGTGTAGTACACGATTGTTCTACTCTAGTTGATTCCAAGGCAGCAATAACTTTCTGTAACATGATGACAAAATCGTGCTCAGTATTGTAAATGAGGAGTATGGGGCGGGGTCATCCCAGTTAGGTGAGCAGCATTCTTGAAATTCTCACAAGGAAATCACTGAATTGGCTGCCTCTAGAATGTCAAGCTTCCTATTAAGGCAGTTCCTGAGGCAGTTGGAGGTTTTCTTTTAGAAAAAACCCTCATGGTTGAGTATAACAGTGAGCATTTAAATGAAGATGCAGTAGTAAGAGAGGTCTTCTTGTAAAACAAATTGCAGAATTTCCCATTTTGGGGGTAAAATTGTTTGCAGCCTCTGTAGTTTTCTGGGTCGGGATGCCGGTAAACAAGAAGGTGGTTAATGAGCGCACCTGGCCAACCGGAATTGACTGAGTGAGGCTCTTGCCACTGCTATCTGGGGAATTACACAGTTACGGTTCATGTGGAAAGCCCCTTGCCAAACTATCAGAAAGGAGGATCTTTCGTATATCCCTTTGTCTAAATTCTGCACTTTTATGTATAGATCCTAATCTGTCAAGATAGATGTAAATAATGTGTCATTATTACAATATGTTCTCAAATGCTATTAATCTGTAATTTGCATTATGAACTAACTTTGTTTCCATATCTATTTCCAGTCCCTTATCAAATTTCAAAGGAACATACAAAGTGCAGCAATGGGAAACCAGAAATCCTCTCTAATATTCTGCTAGGATAATATTGATGTATTATTGATTTATAAATACATCTTAATTTTCAAACTCCTTATGTTCACAATAACTTTTTACTATTTTGAAATTAAATGAGAGCCATTTACATTATTTTATGTAATACTGTAATACTGTGTTCTGCTAAAGCACCATACTTCTATACAGAATTTTATGAATATGTAGAAACATATAAGCTCAAGTCAATAGTGCAGGAAATGGAGGAAAGAAAATGTCTACAAGTTTAGTGGTTTTATTTGAATACAAATGATATATAATGAAGCAGATTGCCTGCAAGATTTTCACATTTAGCCTACTTTGAATGCTGAAGGTCTATATTTCAAATATTTAGAAAATGCATAGGACTATATCATTGATTATACTTATTTTATAATATAATGAAATCAACACATGCAACAAAAGTGAAGGGGGATGTGGTAAATCTTGTTTGGCAATTAATGTATTATTGACAAGTCATATCTCCGGTTAAGTGTCATCTGTCGTTTTATAATGCAATCCGCTGAATACATGATTTGTCAATGATCACCATTAGTCACTGCTGATTTGGCTTCAAACTGTCTGTCTGAGGGAACGATATTCACACCATTAGGACAAGGTCATCTGAAACCCACATGAGGTTAAAAAAGCAAAGACTCTGCAGCAAGGGAGGAATTCAAAACAGTTAATAGTAGGAAAGGGCTATTTATTTACCATGTTTTAACATACTGTAGCTGTACATGGTAGTGGTCTATCCCCTAATCTGCTACTATAAACTCCAAATATACTGTATAGGTCACTTTGTTTGGTCTTGTACTATTATACAGTACAACTTGTATGCACAAAGTTCATTTGCCCTATACACTTTAAATAGAATCTGTGAGCTTTCAATTACACACAATACGTTCTTCTTCACAGAGTTTCCTGCAGTTACAGTGATATTTATTCTTAAAAGTCAGAAGGCTCCTACTGAGTAGAAAATCAGTTTAACATGTTAACCTTCTTATAAGATTTAGATTTGATGCTTTGCTCAGCTAATACATGCAAAAGTACTTATATTTTAAAAAGAATATAATCCTAACCTAGTTTGCTGTCTGAGACATTTATTTTGAACAATCTAAAAATGAACACTATTATCTCCATGTGAAATAATGTTTTTTAAATAACAATTTTTTTATTCAAATGTTATACAATTTGTATTAATTTTGTTTCAATAGCAAAGGTCTTATTTTCTTTTATTATATGTATGGTTTGGCTACAAAACACATTTTTCTCATATTTATCTTAAATATATTAAATTAACTAGACTGGGATTTCTACAGATAGAGGTTAAATGTTATCCTATGTTATTTAGTAAAAGTTAAGTTGAAAATATTTTGAAATCTCTTCAATATATAAGCACATATTCTACACAGAAACACATAAATAAATATTACAGTGTATCTACTGTGGTTAATGATACAATACTACTGTACTGTATATTGCTTTTGTAGTAGTAGCCAAGTATTTATTGTGTATGAAACACATAAACATACATACATTTCTTGTCATGATGTGCAGGTGAAAGCATTGTTTCATTATTTCTTGTTGTGTTTCGAAATCTGGAGGTGACCTTCAGATGTATTTATAATCCTGATGAAATAGGAATACAAATACGCTATCATGGGCTTTGAGACAAGAGATTTGGAAGGCAAACATAAATCCAAAGACAAAATTTAGAGTTTTCAAACATAAACTGGAATCTTCACATATGTTTTTGGAGTTGCACAGATGAAGCTTTTCTGAGGCTAAACTACAAAAGGAAGAGACTGGAGTATGCTAGTGTTGGTGATTGAGGTTTTAATTTGCTTAAACAATCATAAATTGAAACAGCAATTTGTGAGAGTACTTGACGACCTATATGAACCAATCAAAAATAATAATTTACAGTCTCACACAAGGATTCTATATATACAATATACAATTAATTTATATAACCAAAACATGCATAACAAACCACAAAAGTAATAGAATATATTTGTGAAATGATCTGCTGTGATGCAAAAGATGATCGTTCACTTTTTCAGGGACTACAAAGATCAACTTTAATAACTTCAGAGTTAAAATACACATGGACTTTAATGTGTTTCAGTCCAGTTCACAGGTTCTATCTGTATCATATGATTAAATCACATTCATATTCTCATACACATGAAGATATGGCATTTACCATCATGACCTAATCATCAAACATGCATTTGAATTAATAATACAACTTTTGAGAATTGTAATGTGAATAATGAAGGTTTATACTCAAAGGTCCTTTGGGCACCCATCCTTGATGAGTTTAAACTTTGGTAAGATGAAGCTGGGTGGATTGATCCATGGCAGGTGCTCTGTGCTGGGAGAGAGAATGAGCTTTTGCCCTGCTTTGCTTAGCAGTTTGCATTGGCCTCTGCCGAACTAGCAGCTTGCTGACTAAACAGTGTTTATACAGTACAGTCATCATCTTTGGGTCCAACCTCAAGCTAGACACAAGGGGAAGTCAGACCCTTATAGGCCATACCTTTATTAAGAATGTTCTGGATGTTGACAAAAAGAAGGGGTCCAAATGTCTAATTTTAATTTATCAGGCAAACATAATAGTGGATTCAAGAACGCAAGATTTCTTCTGTTTCAGAGAGAATATCTTTGACAGAATTCTGCATTGATTCGCTCACTCGGCCTGGCTTATTAGAGAAAAGTTTTAGTCCTGATATAGACTGCTGTAGCGGTGAGGCTTATTAATAAGGCAGAATTAAGTGTTTCTGAGCTTTCCCAAATTAGGCCTCATTTCTCTGTTCATCTCTGTGGTGCAGCCAAAGAGAAACCATTCATGCAAGGTGATTTAAGGTCCAAGGACAGCTCCCAAAGGGGGATGCACTTAGCTAAGCCTGGCTATCATGATCAATGGTCACCCATTGGCGCCTATCTGTCTAGGGAGTGCCAGTTGGACATCTGGACTGCATTACTAAGTGTCAGGACTAAGTGACTCATATCTCACCTTGATCAACCAATCAGGGACTGGTAGGGCCGAGTAACCCACGTGGGACTCTGATGCCCAAGGAACTTTCAGCCAATCAATGAGCTGAAGTTCCTCCAGGTAAAAACAGGCAACACAGAGAGCCTGGGAGATTCAGATTCAGATTCAGATTCAGATTCAGATTCAACAAGATTCAGACAAGATTCAGAAGGAATTCAAAGGAGAATCCCAAGGGCAGGACATTCTCGCAGCGCGCCTCCTGACCATCCTGAGACTCAGCCCGGACAACCACGGAACGGCCAGTGTGTCCGAGTGCCAGAACTTTCCTTTGTTCTAAGAGTCTAGAGTGGAGGTTGCCAGAGAGTAACCAGCAGCAGGCCTCGTGAACAGGTCGGAACTGTGGACAGCTGAATCACTATTCAGAACTAGCTCTTCATCATAACGAACTGGTCCTCTTCCTGACTTGCTGGGACCCACAGTCATCTTTTCTCCTGTGCACAAACTTTGCTAGTTAATGCCAACAGTGAGCATCAGCAGCGCACCGTCGCAAGCCGCACAGCACAGCCTGGCACGGAGCCAGAGAGCGCGGATTGGACAGCAACAGCCTGCAACTGTTTTTTTGTGCCCGCAGGAGATCTGAATCCCCAAAGATTGGATGAGTATTCAACTTCAATGCATTACAGCTCGAGAATTCAATTGTTATCCCAACCAGTTGATATCAATTTAATTCCTAAGAGTTATGTACTTGTTTGAGTATCTAATGTAGAAGTTGTAACCAAGTTCACTTTACGAAACGGTCTTAATGAATGATATACTGAACGTATGTCCTCTTGATGTGTAACACTTTGTAACTGATTGAATATATATCTTTTGTATTCTGATAACCCTCTCGATAAGATCTGTTAGGTTTATATGCATATTCTATGTATTAATAAATGTATCCTCGTGTATTAGTACCTGTGTGTGCGCGTTGTTTGAGTTATGTCGCATGGTTGGATTCTAAAGCCATCAAAAGAATCAACTTTGTGATTTACTGCTACAATTAATAATTGTCTCAGTAAATGCCCAAACCCTACAGAACTGGTGCCTTCAGAGAGCCACTATGATTACATATTTGGCGTCCCTGAACCGGCTATGAATCACTACACTGCTTAGAGTCACATGGGTGGAAGTCAATTTGCCAGTTTAGATAGTGAGTACTGGGGAGCCAGTGGTAAACCAGCAAAAAGTGAATTTGGTTACAGTTTTCATAGTATAGAATCACCAGTTGGTAATTGGTTGAGATGTTATCAAGTTTGGACTTGGTACACATCCTAAAGATCATTAGTGGATTAGTGGATTTTCTTTTGGGTGATTCATCAATCCCTGTGCCTTTAAGATCATGTCCAGATGTGCACATGACTCTCTGTTAAACATCCAGGTGCCAGTGGTGGACATCCACAATGGGGAGTGTAGATCATCACTGTCCTGGGGAAGATTGTTATCCAAAAGACAAATGTATCTATCTTACTTTCCCACATGCAAAGACCACCAGATCATTCTGTGACTGAGATGACAAAGACAGGGCCTCTTTAGCTACATTCCTGTGCCATCACACAGACATGCAGGAAGTTGCTTAGTCAAGGCACACAAAGAATATTAGAAACTCTTTGATAACAATTAATTCTAAGTGAAATAATAGGCCTTGTTCCTACACCAGGTTATATCTAGACATACAGTAATTGGAACCTTGTTTTAGGTTAGAATAAATGATTGAGCTTTTTGGACAAACTCAGCAGTGTTACATTTGACATAAAAATGTGAATCTCATGAAGGGAAGACACTCACTGTGAAATATGCTGGGGGGGCCTATCATATTTTGTGGTTGAGACATACATCCAAATCAAAACAGAAAAACTGTACCAAGCGGCACACCTCCAATAAATGCTTTCAACTAGCCATATCAATCTCCAGATTCAATTCAATAGTTGTTTAAGCACAAGTCTGTTTGAATTCAGAAACCATAAGAACTGGTTGTGAGCAGTAATACAAAAATCTCATCCAGCCATCTCTTGAAAGAACAAAGAAGTCTTCTAGACTTTCTAGACTTGAGCTACAGTATATGGCTCGTTAAGATAGTTTTGTGCACCTAAATTAATTTAGGTTTGCCACAAAAAAGGGTTTTATTTCTAATGCTAATGATGGCTTTTATAATTAGTTTTTTTGACTGTCTGTTTACTTTGTTTGTCTGTCTGTTCAAATGATTATGACTTTTAACCATTAAAACTACACAATATGTAAACTGCAAGTCTAAATACTATTACAGTACATGGCACTGTATATCCTAGTCTCACTATTACAGTGTTACAGTCCACCTGTTTCATTCAACATTAAAGTAATGCACAAATTGATGTGCTAGTTTTTATGATGCATGTTATTGTAATTATTTTTCCAGTTCAGTAATACTGAACTCTTTCTTCTTCAGATTACATTTAGAATTCATCCTGAAAATCTTGATTCTCAAAGGATACAAAAAGAATGGTATCGTAACAGCAATCAGACTAAACATTCCTTCAATTTATTTCTATTTATTTAGCATAATATTAGATACAGAATTTACTTGTTTGTTTCAGGAAAATGTGTACAGAATATAATTATTCACTGAAGATGAGGGAATATTTCACAGAATAAAACATGTGGCACAATGTTTCCATTATGATTAACCTGAACAATCCTTCAGTGTCTGCTATTTTAGAACAGCATTGTGAAATAATACATTCTGTCTAATGTCCTTATACTAATATCAGTTTATATTGATGATATTTTATGAGATGTGCTCCTGTCAGAGCAATCTAACATTAAAGAAGGATTAAATTCTAGAATTTTACAGGTATCACCATTGCACAGCAATATGAGGATATAAACACCAGTGGGTAATCCCAGCAAGAGTCAGTTAATTACGTAGAACAACATCTAACCAGGCTACTGGGCTCAACAGTCATTCCAAACAAGTGCCTTTCCCATTTGAACTACAAAAGAGACACTCATTCTTGTAACTGTTCACAAAAAAATGAAACAGATTATCAATAAAGTATTTGGGTTGATGTGATTTTATTTCAAGAGTTAATTATTAGTGGTAATACAACATTAATGTTCTTCGTTACAGGTGATAGAAATAGTGTAAGTTAATAAAAAGCACTTTGCCACTGCCCACAAATGGCATTTTTTAAAAGAAATACTTCATTAAGAATATAACCAAATATATATATATAAAATTACTGGTATATTGTACCTCATATCACTATATATTTTGTCTATGTTTTGTGCATAGCTTTAATTTTTCCATCACAATTTAAAACATTAAAAAAATACTCACTATAGCACCCAGACTGTATGTGGTGACATACATATAGCCAGAGATAACTTTCTTATAAAGCATGAATACATCAAATTTTGATCATTATCAAATGTAATTTAAAGATGAATTTAAGGTTGATAACAAAAATATCTTGTTAAAAAAACTGTGCTGATTTAGAGAGAGCACCATTACATTTTCTTCATAGAGTAGCATTGCTGTGAGCTCCATTTTCATTCCTTGCAAAATACAGTTTTATGATTATTAGTTCTATGTTCAAAGGCATAATGGAACTTAATAATGCTCTGGGATATGCGTTCCACAGACAACTGCAACAGACCTCTGACTGTTCTGTGAAATGGCTAATAAACAAATACCACCACTCTCCTGTCTGTCCTTTAGACTCTAATATGTCTCATGTCACATTATAGATTTAAATCGCATGGTCTTGAGGGACACCACTGAGGCAATGAAATGCTACTCAATGAATAATAAATGAGGATAATCAAAACACCTTTTAAAACTAAGAAATAGTGAATGCATGTGGGAAAAAAAAGACAGACTTGAACTGCCAAGGTCAGATGTTCTGCTCTGGAATGAGTTGAGTGAGTTGAATGAGTTGGCTGACTCTGTATTTGGCACAAACAGTTAGTAATCAAACTCTGTTATTAATTACCGTAGGTGAACAAAATCTACTTTGCCATGCTGTGTAATGATTTTTCTCAGTTAAGCCCAAGCTTTGTTGCACACATGTACTGTAATACGTATAAGTCTAAATAGCTCTGAGGAGACATGGTTTTCTGTGACTGGTATGGATAAAAATATAACACTGATTCCCAGATACAGAAGAACATCTTTCCCTTATGTCACATTTATTTTTATCAAGATTGATGATATAGGTGTTTTAATTGAAAAATAGCAGTGGAAATAGCAGTTATTCAATTGAAGTGGTCTATTATTTATTATATATTATACAGTATTGTAGTGTTCTGACCCCTAGCATTGCCTGTCCTTTGACCTTGACCCTGATGCCTTTAGCCATTCTTAATACTTGCTTTTACCCATCGTATTTAATGGAGAGGAAATTTCCTCTTTGTCCACATCTGTCAAGCACATGCCTCTGTCTTTCTCCTTTACTAAATGCCACCCCCTCTCTGTGTTAAGTATGACCTCCTGTACAACTAAAGGGTAATAAAGCAGAGTGAAACTGAATCTGCTGCTAATGTCATTCTTTACTCTGACACAGTCAGGAAAAAGGAAGAATCAGTAAAATGTTATTTATTATTTGCACAGTTGATACACAAAGTTATCAGTGAGAACCTGATCACTTCACAGATGTACTGTAGGCACTGTGGGAGTTACAGCATGCAAAATGGCTAATGTCACATGACAAAGCTTGCATGATTCTCCCTGTCTTTGTGATAGTATATCAAAGTCATAGAAATAATGCTTGTATTGCTTCTGATCTGCTGGGATTATTATCTTAATAATCCCCATCTATGAACTGGCTTCCTCACTCTGTTCTCCTCCCCACTGACAGCTGATGTGTAGTGAGTTTACTGGCGCACTATGGCTGCCGACACATCATTCAGGTGGTGTACAGAATGCTTTGAGTGGAGTGCCCAGAAAAGTGGTACATACATTTTAGGAATTATTATCAGTATTAGTATTTGTATTATTATTATATTCGTATTAGTATTAGCACACTATCAAATATACCTGTACAAATAACAAAAAGCAATTAAGCAATCACAGTACCTTTTTTACAAAAATCAATCATACTTTTGGTACTTGCAACACTGAGCTGAAACGTTTCTACATTTTAGAAAGTTACAATTGCCTTTTCAACTTAAACCTTTACTGTACAGTATAGATGCAGCCATTCAAAGTGCGCGGCACAGACACGTACCGGAGGTAATTGGCTACGGCCTCGTGCATCGTGACGCGCGTTGACGCAAAATACCGCGGTACATGATTGGTTGACCGACAGGAGCACTCGTGGTCCGTTGGTCTGTCGTAGAAAGATTTAAATGTCTTAACTGTGCCCGTTTTAGTATTGAATATTTCTATGGAATTTTACCACTGAAGGAAAATCTTAGTGCCTAAGCATAAAAAGAATAGAAGCATACTGCAACGCGTGTGAAGGCCATAAACGATATTAATTTTGGAACATAAACATACAGTATATTGCTGGTCTCGGTACTTTAAATAAAAAATACACACCAGTATTCCATTTCTCCCTAAACATTTTAAGCATCGAAGTCTTTAACTAACGTGATACCGGAGTCAACAAGCATACTTTTAGAATTTGATTAAAAGGGAATATAATATGGAATCGCGTATCTAAAGAAATTAATAACGATATAATTATATTCATGTACCGCAACACAAGAATAGTACATGCTGTACATTGTCTGTTGATAATGTTTCTGTAGGGCTTTTTCAGCACTCTGCAAGTGACCTTGCCGGTGGCGGTGTGGGTTAGGTTCCTGACTCCCATATCACATGGTGAATGTTCGAATCCAGCTGAAGCCATGACTTTTTTTTTAACAAACATTTCTGTGAAAAACTAAAACTTTTCCCTGGGTCAGAGATTAAATAAAACCTCACTCACACCAAACAAATGTATATTTCTAAATATCACAACATGATTGAATTTAAGTCATTTTAATAACAATGAATAGTCACCTATGCGTTACAATATAAACATTTATATTGATTTAAATAGTGTTTTGATTTAAATAGCAAATGCGTGTTTAAATATATGTGTTTTTTTATTCACAATCAGACAAATGCAACATAAATTGATATCTTTGTCTTCTAGGTATCTTTCAGCATAGCTTTCTCCCTGTTTAGATTTATTTTTCTTGGGATCTTGGGATCAAACGTGGAAAGATTAGATTGTAATCATTTTTATTTTTTAAATACATTTTAGAAAAGTGTAATCTATACTAAAAAGCTGTACACCACCTGCTATAAAGATACATATTGTAATACTTTCGGGTTCGGATAGGACAGACACTAGAACTCAGACTTGCGGAGTTAAAGCAAGTTAAAGCCTTGATTTTATATATCACCTTAAAAAGTGGCATCTCAAAGCAAAGTAATTACCCAACACTGATTGTACCCATCTGTCATGCTAATAAAGCATCTTGAATTGAATTGAATTGAGAGAGATGGAGGGCGAGAGAGCACAGCCAGGACAGACAGGCAAATAAGATACACTCCACAGACACATATGCACATATAGTTAAATTCTTACTTGTTTTTCAGGAAGTTAAAAAACACTTGATTTACTTATCCAGTCTCTTGAAATAAAATGATTTTTCAAGCAATGCAACTAACGTCGGGCAACGTGTTTTTTTTAATCCAACATTGACAGCCACATCTTAAATCTTGTCAGTCAGCTCTTTTTTCTCTATTTGAATTGTGGCGATTCAAACAACCTGGGATAACAAGTGGTCTCAAAGTCACCGAGCTCACAGAGCTTCAACAACAGATGACAATTCCCTTAGTCCTTCCTTAGTCTTCCTGAAATTGTCAGATTATGAGTGAATAAAAGCATTTTATTAAAAACACGTTTGTGTTTGTTTGGGAGCTATATTATGTATTTTTCATATGTAAGATATAATGATGTGTTCCTGCTTACACATCGCACAACTTTAAAAGCTAGAAAAACAGGTTTCGATTCACATTATCTGGCGAGCCTTGTTTTGTCAAAGGACGGCACAAAAAAAGCAGACAATACACAAGGGGGGAGGGCAAGCGAGAGAGAGTTTTTTGCCTTCTGTCAAAAAAAAACAAATCACTCGGGGCAGAGACTCTGGGGGGATCATTGTGTGGTACAGAGCGGAGCTCAGTCACTCCAAAAAAGTAGAAAAGAGAGAAGAGTCAACAATTGATTTAAGGACGATCTGTCAAAGTGCAATGAAATACAATATTGTTGTTGTTGTTATTGTTGTTTTTATCCTGTAAAGCGTTTTGAGAAGCCACCTTTAAAGGCGATATATAAAAGTGCTGATTCTTATGGAATGTGTTTTCTTTCTTCTTTTTTTCAGCATGGAATAAACCTATTACTTGATTCTTATGGATGTCCTGTTCCGCCAGGGATTTAAAAAAAAAAATGTTGTTTTTTTTAAATCGCGTATCTAAGGAAATAGCAGTATAACCTTGTTCATGCACAAACAGTGGCATGTTACATTATTTATTTGGCTGTCTCCTCTTGCCAGAAAGCTCTAAATTGCATTTTGAGTGTGGTTTTTGACTTTTTTAAAATTGCAACCCATTTTGCAAACCCAAAGCTGATACTGTTTAGACTTTTAATTATTTTAAACTGTATTACAGCATTACTGTATTACAGCTGTATTACAGCAGCACAATGCACAATGCAACGTAAATTGCAAAAATGCACTTGGAATCTGTCCAAGCCCTACTTTGTCAGGCATTTTCTTTTACTGTAACGGACACAAAAACTCCCTTGCTTATCATTCAACCGGAGCTCGAAATATCACAAGGATCCTCAAGAGCACAGCAAAGACTGTATTAAAAGAATTGCGTATCTAAAGAAATTAATAAGATATAATTATATTTGTGTACTGTGACAGGGCTGTGTAGGGCTGTTTCACCTCTCTCTTCATGTGACTCTATTCAAAAGCCATCTAGCAAAGAGGGGATGAGAAGATTGACAAACTAGTATACTTTAGATCTTTTTGTCTGAACCGGGGAAAATCTGATCATGTTTCTCTATAACAATAATTAAAAACATTATTTTACATATCACCTTTATGTGATATTACCTTAAGGACAGCACATACAAGGGTTCATTGCACAATGGACAGCGCAAAGAAATTTAAAATAGTCTTCTTTAGGTGTGAGGGCAGGAGTGGATCGCAGCAACAGGGCACGTGTATCCAGAGAGCGAGTGATCAGAAAAAGGAACAGCTGTTACGCCCAGGTTTGTTCGGAAAACTGCTAAGCCCCTCACAAAACAGGAATTGATCGATGCGATCTATAAATTCTGGGAGGAAGAACTGACCGAACAAAATTGTAACAATTTTATTAACAGGCTGTTTCGTGTTCTTCTTAGGATTGTTGACCGGGGCAGGGGACATTCGGGAATGTGAGTCTGAGAAAGACAGTCTCACGTTTGTGGACAGTCTGTCCACAAACAAAACATTCCTGTTAGACAAGAGGAATGTAAAAAATACAATTACTTTTTGTCAATGAAAACCGGTGTGTGTGTCTCTCTCTGCTGGATGTCTCTCTCTCTCTCTGCTGAATGAATAAAAGCATTTTATTAAAAACGCGTTTGCGTTTGTCTGGGTATTTACTTTGTAATCAAAGTTTTTTATTATTGTTATAGAGAAACATGATCAGATTTTCCCTGGTTCAGAAAAAAAGATCTAAAGTATACTAGTACTAATCTGATCAATCTAACTGCCTGTTTCCTGTGCTTTCTCTATCCTTTAAAATAAACTATTATTCCACAATGCAGGGTATTACATAGCCAGTATCACAGGCCAGTTCACAGGTTTGCATGCATAATTTAATTTTGAAAGCCACTGAGACATCAGGTACTACTGTTGTATTTATGAAAAAGAAACAAAACAAAAAGCATACTAATAACTGTGCCATCCTACTCCTTAGTTAATACAATTGATTATAAACAGTTAACATTGTTAGCAAAATATTTTGAATTACATTTTACCCTGTTTTTTCTTTGGTTTTGTATTTAACTTATTATATGATAACCAGATTTAATGTATATTTGAACAATGAAAATATATTTTTACAAGATGTGGGGGAAAGTGCAACAACTTATTACAGCGCTAAATTCAATATTATTGATTACTAATAGTTTATGCTTACACCTAACTTTCTTAATTAGATGTATTTAAAACAGTGAACTACTGTAAGTGTAACATAACATTCAGAAATACAATCGAGAATAGTTTTGTGGTGTTTGTATAGATGAAACGTTCCTTAAAAGTATAACGTAACAAAATTAAAGATTAAAATCTGTAATCTTTCCACTTGTATGTCATCGGAAAATACAAGAAGTTTCTGCTTTGTCTAAGGATGGTATCAAAAAGTAATTTAAGTGGTGAGAAAGCTGTGCTTAATGATAATTAAGGGACTTAAAAGTAAAAAGAGATGCTTCATATTGCTTGACTAATTTTAAAAACTAAGTTATAAATGCAGACGCACTCTCTGTGCAGCGCCGGGTCTAAATATCTAAATATACATTCGCCTCAAGCAGAGGCCGAAGAGCGCCCGGCTGGGGTGGGCGGGGAAGGGCAGGACAGGAGTGAAAGTGGTCAGGGCGGGGTTTAGGAAGGCCGCCGACCAGTGTGGCTGTCCTACAGTGAAGCGGGCGTACAGTCTGGGGAGGTATCCGTTTTCCTTGTAAATAGTTCCCTGCTTCTGCACCCCTGGGTCTTACTCTCTCTCTCTTTTCTCTCTCTCTCGGGCGCACGGGCGGTGTGTTGGCTCGCGCATGTTGGCGGGCGGGGGCGCGGGAGAGCCGGGCAAGCAGATGGTGAAGGAGAAGAAAAATAAAGGCTTTCACTTCCTTTAACTCCGCAAGTCTGAGTTCTTGTGTCCGTCCTATCCAAACCCGAAAGTATTACAATATGTATCTGTATAGCAGGTGGTGTACAGCTTTTTAGTATAGATTACACTTTTCTAAAACGTATTTAAAAAATAAAAACTATTACAATCTAATCTTTCCACGTTTGATCCCAAAATCCCAAGAAAAATAGATCTAAACGGGGAGAAAGCTATGCTGAAAGTTTATTAAGATACTTAGAAGACAAAGATACTGTATCAATTTATGTTGCATTTGTCTGATTATGATTCAAGAAACACATATAACTAAACACGTTAACACTAAACACATATGACTAAACATATAACTAAACACACGTTTGCGATTTAAATCAAAATGCGATTTAAATCAATATAAATGTTTATATTGTAACGCATACTGTACAGCCTCCATTTCTCTTATCAAAAATGACTTAAATTCGATCATGTTGTGATATTTAGAAATATAAAAGTCAATTTATTGTCCATAATATTGCTATTCTATTTTTTCGAAGAAATGTTTGTTAAAAGAAAAGTCATGGCGCCAGCTGGATTTGAACACACAACCTGCAGGTTAGTAATCAGGCACGTAGACCAGTGGGCTACTAGGGAAGTCGCATGAAGAGAGAGGAGAAACAGCCCTACACAGCCCTGTCGCAGTACACAAATATAATCATATCGTTATTAATTTCTTTAGATATTCAATATTATATTAGCAGAAGAGCTTAAAACTTCCACTTTTTTACACGCTATTTCACATGTTAGTTAAAGACTTCGATGCTTAAAATGTTTAGGGAGAAATAGAATACCGGTGTGTATTTTTTCTTTAAAGTACTGATTCCTGGAATCTGACTGGCTGACACCCTTCTGAAGTGTTTCCATAATATCTGGTATACGGAAAAGAAAGCGTTGATAAAAAAGCCTGGATTCTCATGTATCTGATACAAGTATCTTTTAATACAGTCTTTGATGTGCTCTTGAGGATCCTTGTGATATTTCGAGCTCTGGTTGAATGATAAGTGTCGCAGTTTAAATAATTTTCGTAGTTAGAAATTATGAAATGCTCTGTTAAAAGCAAGGGAGTTTTTATGTCAGTTGCAGTAAAAGAAAATGCCTGACAAAGTAGGGCTTGGACAGATTCCAAGTGCTTGTACAAATGTGCTAAATAAATTATACTTTGAGTTTACAGCTTGTCCAAAGTCATTCATTATTAATACTATTAGTAATATCTTCGGTAAAGGCTTTGATGCATAAATATTTCTGATAAAGGTAGGTTGTGTACTTTTGTCCAACTGAGCAATCTTGCTTTCATAAAATATACCAACTTTTTAATAACTGATGATTAACATGCTGTAATACACAGTTTAAATTTAAAAGCTCAAATGCTGTACATGAGAGGTTAAGCTTTATTGGCTCCTCCTGGCGGTTTTACAAGGTGATGCCGGATACTTTCCGGCATGACGTCAAATGACGCGATATACCGCGTGATACTGCGTGATACTGCGTTTTGATGCGACACGCCCACCGGGGTATAACGCGAAATACCCCACCCATTTTGAATGGCTGCATCTGTATGGATAGATTGTGTACAGCACACTTCTTAAACCCATTCAACATGAGCTGGATAGTTTATCTAGAATAGAGAGTGCAAAATGAAAGGTGTTTTTAAGTGTGTTTGAATCCTGTAGCCAATAATCACTGTTTTAAACCTTGTCTGCATTCCTGTTAAAATAACACATAAAATAAATTAAAAATAAAGGAGCAAGATACCATGAAGCTTTTTTAAGTGATGAAGGTTGGAAAAGACTGTATGCAGAAGAAAAATTGTTCAGGCTTCTTTGGAGAATGTGAAATTATAGATGAGATGAGCACAGGATCATGCACTCCATCCTTTTGTGAATGTGCACAGCGGACCATAATTGTAAAATCTGCTGCAAATGTGCTTACAGAAGGTTAGTTTTAACCTACAAGAGCACAGTGTGCACCATTATTTTGCAAAAGCAGATTTCTAACTATTGATGTGCAGTATTGATGTATGTCTTCTTGCACTATGTCAAAGGGCTAATTTTAAACTAATCTGTAATTATGGAACTTTGTAGCCTGTAATCCCTATATTTTGTCCCATTACATTTCTATTTTTATTTTGATTAATATCAATATACAGATTAACCAGTGAAATGTTAAGCATATCAAAAAGAATATACACAAATACTTTAACTTAAAAGAACGTCCCAACACGCTCCTTTTCATGTTCTCCAGTTAACTCTGAGGTTAGCCTTATTTTAGCCTTATTCTTTCAAATAGTAATGCAGGTGTACTGTATGTGTAGAGCTAGTTTCTTGAATGCAAAAAAAAAAAGTTTTTTTTGTGCAATGTTAAGTTTTAAAATACTATGATTAAACAACACTAGTAGACATTTGATCACAAAAACATGTATGCTGATAGATTTTTTTTTCTCAGGTATTAACTGAGTCAAAATTGTTAAATTAATTTTGACTTGGCTAATATCTGTCTTATCTTATCTGTGTGTTGACATAAAAAATGTTGTTGAAGCTTTCAGGCACTGTATTATAAAAGATGTAAAAAAATACTGTGTGTGCTTTTACTTATTTTTCAGGTCAGTACATTAGATTGGCCACGAGCTGAAACAATCCATAACCTCTGTGAGGTTCTCTTTAAGGTACACAAGGTAAGTGTCAATAGGAAGTGGAATTACAGTATATGCAACACAACTATAAATGTCTAGACCTTACTAAAATTATTTCTCAGCTTTAAGCTTAAAGAGAAGTTCTTTTGGATTTCTGATTCAAAGAAATACAATATATACCAATGCACAAGTGTAATGCCTTTAATCACATTTTTTATGCGTACACAGCAAACAATAGAAAATGTGAACAGAACTCAAATCAATAAACAAGTACAACCTTTGTAAATATTAAACAACATCTGTTAGTGCTCACAAACATACCTGAAAAAGCACATGGATAGACTATCTTGAATACTCTTCCTGTGTAACAGCAGCCAACACCTGAAATCTAACAAGTTGCAGTTGTTTCTTATTGATGGCATTTGGTGAGCTTTTACCACAATTGGTCTGTTGGAGTCATTTCAAGGGGCAAACGTTGGCAACAAGACTTTCACTTTGATTTCTTGAAACCACACCTTTGTAATTTTGTAGTTTTGCATTGTCCAAAAACGTTCATGTGTTCATGTGTCACACATCATTCATTAACGCCCAGAGGCTTGAACAATGCAAAAGACAGTATAAAGAACATAAAAAGATGATTCCATCAAATCTGTCATGGTCAAAATTCCATTCAACACTGAAAAAAATACTCCAGCACTCTCTGCTGACATCTCAGTTATTGGCTGGATTATTACATACTGTATGAATAGGTCAGTTCCATGTAAAAGGCAAGCATTATCCATAGGCTGTTTATTTGTTCTAGATTGGTTTGTGCTATGGACACTACAAGCTGAAATTATTTCACAGATTAATCAAATAGATATGAGGGCACCAGAATGATGTGGTGAACCCCTTCCAGGACATGGCATACACAGAGTAATTTTGCTGTTTTTTCTGACCTAGTTTGCTGATTGTTGAAGCAGTCCATCTCACAATCCATAACATTCCTCACTGCAGTCTTAGGCCTACAGTCTTATCGCAAACTAACAGATGATTTTTAGTATTTAAGCATGGCGATGTCATATACAGTATTTCACTGTTTTTGTGTAAACTGAAATCATCTTTTTGAATTGCTATTTATACACCTTCTTTAAACTAATTCTGTAAATTTTAACTCCATCAATCTTTTATGTGCTATAGCACCTTTTGCAATAGTTTGCAACAGTGTACTGAACTGATTTATATTGTTCTTAACAATAGAACCCAAATGCCAAAATACCTAACACTTGATGTTTTTATTAACATTCATGAGTAAAGTTCAGTTTTTCTTTATAAAAAGTGGAAAGCTCTTCTAAGAAAATCACCAGACTTGTCTGCTCACTAAAATGAAATTAAAATAACATAGTACAGTATAAGTGGCAAATGAGATATTGATGTAGAATATGAGTGTTGCATTTTCGTTGTGTATTCATATAGTAAACAAGAGAAGATGATTTCAATGCTGATTTTGATTGCTTTGTAAAATTCAATCTAATTTGCAATGTCTTTTTATGGAATCTGTAAAAAGGTATATGACAGAGATTGATTGCAAGGTTGAAATTCTATTTAATGTACAGGTACAGCAACAATCAAGTTAGCACCTTTAGTCCATGTATGAGTTACAGCTGAAATAAGGGTATGGCTAACGACAGATAAAGGTATACAGTAGTTTGTATAAAACAAACTTTGAGTTTAGACAGAAGGATAACCAACAATAATAACACAAACCCAAAATAAATATGGTCAATAATTAAAACAGAAGCTCAAATACAAAATGAAAAAAATAACTGTAATACCACCACCTTAAGTGATGAACTTCTGTGGTAGTAGTGATTAGAATTACTTTCATCATTTAAGACAACACAGTCTGTGTTTCTTCTAGGTAGGAACCTTTAAAGTAACCCAACCACTGTACTTATCCAATTGGATCTTGAAGATTCTCACTTCCAAGTACTTCCTGCTGTCCCAAAGAATAGTAAGTGATCATACAAGTAGCAATCCATGCACGGAAAAAAAAAAAACTCAGAGAAGAGCAAGTTTTAAAATTCAAGTCTATAATATTCCACTAAGCATATACAGTGAACAACATGTTGAAGTAACTTCTGAATGAAGACCCATCAAAGAACGAAGCTTAATGCATTACTGCTGCATAGACCCTTGCATTGTGTGATTGTTTGTTATAATACATTTCAAGGTTGTTCTGGGCTTAATACAGTAAAAGAAATGTAAGAAAAATTTGTTTTTTGTTTTTTTATTTGACAGTTTCCTTTTTAGTGAGTTGCACCTAGAGTATTATCTCTGGACATATCTATCAAATATAGAGCCGTTTTTAGCTTGGCAAAATATAATACCTCTAGGAAAAGGCAAAAATAATCCTGTTAAAAAACAAAATTAAGTGTTTATTATGCTTGATCAGGTTGTACCTTATACTGTACTGCATTGTACTGTATGTTAGAAAAAAGTTAAGAGTATGTCACAATCCTTTGAAATCCTTTGTGACATCTAAAGATATAAAATACATACAAATTCCTAGAAATAAAATCTGTTCATAAATCATAGAATTGTACATCACAAAATAGGTAATTCTGCTTAGTACAACAGCATCTTCCTCAGGTGAAGGCTTTTATAACTTTTTGTTTGCTTTCTTTGGTTCCACTGAAACTTTTTCAAACTGAGATGTACAAAATTCATTTTGGATTGTGAACCACTGTGAAAGTCACTAAAATGTAGTTATCTTTCCAAATAGCAATGTATTTTGCCATACTAACCCCTAATAAGATAAGATCACTTTATTGGCCATATCCAATTTCTTGTATTAGGAATTTGTCTTTTTCACATACCCCAACTTGCTCTCCATGAGACACACAGACAGGGAGTTAACCTTGGGGTCAGAGCGTAGGGTCAGCGCCCCTGGAGCAGTTGGGGTTTAGGGCCTTGCTCAGGGGCCCAACGAAGTAGGATTCCTCTGCCGACCGCGGGATACAAACTGGCAACCTTCCAGCCACAGGAGCAGATCCTTAGCCACAAAGCCACTACACTGCCCCAATTCAGTCTAGCTAGTGTTATGCTTCTCTGTAACAAACTGCTTTATGATTTAAATAAAGAAATGCATTTCTTTAACAACAATAGACTAGCCTTTTTGACTTAGGACGAAGGTCTGGCAGAAATTTAGATGATTGGACAGACCTTGGAAATTGGGAATACTGTATGTCTAGTATAATGTTGAGGAAGTATAAGACAGTGTGGTTTGTGCAGGTAAGTGGATGAATCGAGCCTTCCACATTAGATAATAAACTTGCCATTTTTAAAACAAAATACATTTTCCAACACAAATTTCTAAAGTTAATATGATGCATTTGGTGACTTTGGAGTTCCTGAAACCCTGACTCAATTTAGAAATGAAAGAACAAGCCTTACATTATCAAAGATAAATCTGTGAATCTGAGTTAAGTTCCAAACATTTGTTGCTATTTTAAGTAGATTTATTTTGGAATGACCCTTTCTAGATAGCAGAGCTTTCATTTCATAAAAACAAAAAGAAAGAAAATGTAATTGTAGTTTACGTCTAATAATTACGCCCTCCCCCCCCAAAAAAAATAAATAAAATGAAATAAAAAGCAAAGTTACTTCCCATAGTTTACAAATTACATAAAAAATTAAAATTTTATTCCTTGGACCATTTTCTTTTATTTTTTCTTCCAAGACTGAATTTAAAGTGCTTATAAACAGGACAATAAAAACTTTTTACAATTTAAGGTGGACGTTTGGCAATGCTTGTAACATCTGTTGCTATTCTGGGGAAAAATACATTTTCCCATTCTTATTTTAGGAATTGATTTACTTTTCTTAGGAGTAAAACATTTTACACTTCTTAATTAGGCAAGCATAATGGGTGCCATCAAAATGCTTTTAATGATTTAAGGATAAATGTCACACCTGGTGTACAAATATGTATTTCGTTTTACATCTATTTTAGTCATGTACTAATTGATAGTTTGGATATTATTTAGTCAGACATTACTATAAGTTTCAAAACGTTCAGGGAACTTTTTCAAACTCTGCATTATATGTACTCATAAATACTTACAGTATTTATAAATAATTTATTAGTAATTAAATTAATTTTCTTAAGAAACATGTTAAAGTGGCTACAAAAGGAATAATTTTTGAGCAACTGGAAAACATGGCTAATCTCAAAGATTTTCTCTCAGATCTCAAATGTTTGTGTCTTTCAAATGGAATACTCAAAATAACACAGAACTTGTTTGAAACTAATCTCCTCTGGATTGAAATTTTAAGACCTTCCATAAATGTACTTGTTGACTATTTTATACACATAAAAGAGCAGTTTGTAGCATGTTTTGAACAAGTGCAAAGAAAAAGTGTTTTCCCCAGTAGTTATATACTGTACTCAGTAAGAAAGATCATACCAAAGAATGAAAAACAGCTCTATTACTACAACTATAGGGCCTGAAATTCCATACTTATGGGATTACTTGAATAAATCTGATAGACAGTCTAGAATAGGGATAGGGAAAGTAGTTAATAAAGCAAAACAAGATGTTTGGTGAAAGAAAGTTTTAAAACCTTGAAAATCTTTTAAATCTTTTTTTAAGGTTTAACTTAAACATTTAGCTAATTTATTTTACATGCAAATAAATATACTTCTATTAAAGAGAAATCTTTGTTATACAGTACAATAGAATTTTTCTTGCTTTGAAATATTTAGGAAAGCCTTTCTAACAAAGGTCCACAATTGTCACAACCACAAATAATCCAACACCAGATCCTTTCCGCAAATGCTGACGCATTCCCACGACTGCAGACAATCAGACATCTGCTCTTCCCAATTGCCATAAACGCCAGCGCATGAACTAACCTTCCAATTGCACCTCTCACTATTCACCGCGCTCACTATACTTAAGGGCTCACTACGTTCAACACAATGCTCAGTATGGTTTCACCACTGGAGCTCCTGTCTCTCGCCTTTTTTCTTGAAACTCCTGCCTTTTGTAATATTATTGATCCTCCGGCTTTCTGACCCGAGACTAAACTTCAACTACGATTCTTGATCCCGCTATTTAGAAAGTACGCCTGGCTTTTTCTCTGTGCCTCGTTTTTTCTCTCTTTCTTTTCGCCAGTTTGTCTCATAGGGTCCATCTTAATCTCATTTTCTGGCAACAGTACCCTTACAACAATAAGAATAACATTATCTTATACTGTAGTACAATCATTCTTGTATATTAACTACAGATCCAGACATCCAGAATGCGCAACGAAGAATGCAGTATAATGCGGAGTACATGGTCTGTTTTAATGCATTTTTTAAAACATTCTGTTGCAGGACTACACTAATTTGTAAAACTGCCAGGTGGCACAGTGAATACTTAACATGGATAAGGGATAATCTTTTTCCAATAATAAAATTTAATTTATAATGGTTTATTATAGCTTGATGTGCCGCACATGAATCACATGAAAAATATTCACAGATATGCTGAAACAATAGTGTAGGTTTTTAAAGACAGTACAGTATGTATGAAATGTATTTTTTGTAATCAAAATGTAACTAATAATTTCCTAATTATTGTTGCTGAAATCAGCATTAAGACAAAATATAGATTATTTTAATCAGGATGTAAAACTTAAAGTACATCGCTTTCACAAGGTATAATAAAAAAAGCTATTTTTTATAAACCCAGCTGAGTAATTTAGCTTTGTAAAACAGCACTACTTTAATTTAAAAAAAATATTTGTGCTTTAAACCTGAACTGAACCTTGGACTTTCTAAGTAGCAGACAAGCTTTTAACCACTGTACCAGAGCATTGCTCAAGTGCAGTGCCCAACATTAGAAACTGAGTATTTTATTGTTCATTGCAACAACAGCAGAATATACTGTAGTTAAAACGATTATGTTAAAATGTTTCCAAAATAACAAGTGAACGAGTTCTTGATATAAATGCAGATGTTTTCAAGAAAGTGGAATACGGTACAACTACCAGCTAGGATGAATATAATATTTAGATCAACAAATAAATATTGATAATGACGTTCAGAAACTATTTTTATTTACATTCCATTTTAACATTCCCTATTCTGTTGATTAAAAGTACTACAACAATAGCCAATTTATACTGTAGAGGGGGATTATTAGGAGGCCGTGACAGGTAGAGGCCAGGATGCCGGGATTACACCCATTCTCTTTTCGAAAAAGACCCTGGGATTTTTAATGACCAGAGTGAGTCAGGACATTAGTTTAACATCTCATTCGAAGGACAGCACCTTTTTACAGTACAGTGTCCCCGTCACTATACTAGGGCATTAGAGCCCACATAGATCGCAGGTTGAATGTCCCCTGCTGGCCCCACTAACACCTCTTCCAGCAGCAACCTTAGGTTTTCCTAGAAGATCTCTCATCCAGGTACTGACCAGGCTCAAACCTGTTTAGCTTCAGTAGGTTGCCAGTTGTGAGTTGCAGGGTGATATGGTTACTGGCACTAGAGCCCTCCAAAAGTATTTGTAAATGCAAGACAAAATGTTATTTTTGTTTTTCAGTTCAGTTTGTGTTTTTGATCATGAGGTTACTATGTATGATAAGTAGGAACTAACATAGATGTTATTTTTCAGGTAATTCCATGGATATATTTAATCATATCAGATCATATATAGAAATACTATGTGTTTTACCAAATTATTTAAAGTAACCATAAGTACTAGGATTCATTCACTGCAAGTGTATTTCAGACTGTTAAAGCTGGTATTTGGTTGCTTATCCCTTTGAGGTAATAACTGCTTGGATCATAAAGCATCCTCTAGAGAGGTATAACTCTGTATGATGTTGTACCTTGTTACACAGTGGAAATATGCCTCACTCTGTGACTTCTCTAGTCTCCACTGGAAATCCCAAGACAACAGGGAATGTGACGCTCACTCTCTGCCCTGAACCTGCAGTAACTAGCTAATCAATTACATCTGTTTTCACGCACTGTGGTAACCTTCATTTGCGGTCTTTAAATTGCTTTCACTTTTGGTGAAATATAATATTAAACTATTATTAAGAAATATACAAACATTCCTTCACACTTTAAAGAGTAAAACTGGTGGTAAATTTTAGAATATAAGTATTCTGCAATGCATTTAAATAAAGCTTTTCAAGTTAATTCAAAAAAGCACAATTCTAGCTAGGATTGGGATTATTATAGAAATTACATGTACTGTTATTTTTACTAGTTGAGACCAGTATGTTCTATTCATCACCATCATGATTATTGTAGAAAGAAATTTGTATTATACTTTATATATTAAATATAAATTATAAAATGAAATATTAATGCATATATTTGTACTAGTACATTTAAACTAAGGATTAAATTCTGGTACATACAGTATATAAAATTAACTATTGCCACTGAATAAATCCAAGCCTTATCTCAGATTCATGAGATCCACATTCTACTGTAGGTTCCTTAGCTCTAGATAACCAAATCGGTAAAAGTACCACCTGTCAGTTTGTATTTGCCCCAAATACATTAACATTATACCATTTATAATGAAGTACTGTATGGCTCAGCACTTATTTCCTTTAGACATTAACTGCCATCTAACTAATGGATAAAAATAATTGATCATGTAATTAAAACCTGCTGAGACATCATATTTTTTTAATCCTTTAAACCTTTCATCCTCACAATTGTGTAGTGCTATGACAATTTAAAATTAAGGTGCAGTCACGGAAACAAGAAAACGACTAAATACTTTTTTACCTGAAGACATTTCTATCATATTTTATTTGAACTGTCAAAAATACAAAACATACTGTACGTAACACTTATGACAGACCATTAATAACTATCTATAAATTCTATAAACCTCCAACAAGTATTGTATTTGTGTTCTATTAAATGACATTTAAGAATGTTTGCTTGTATCATAATTTCTATGTAGTGATGGATTTCCTATAATGTGTAAGTCCCAAAACTATTACACAAGAACAACAAATAAATAAAAAGTATAATTCATTAACCTGTGCACATTAAACTTTTCAGCTGTGGATTACCGAAGATTGCTGGTTACAAGCAAAATTGTACCTTGGCCTTCATCAGGACTGTGAGCTTCGAGACGATAAGTCTTTCTGCTTCAGTGTCATGGCTGGAAATGGCAAGAATCACTACTTCAGTGTTGAACTAGGCAGTGATTTGGCAGTATGGGAGAAGTCATTCCAAAGATCAATTTTTATGGAAGTACAGAGATCATTGGTAAGTTTAACAAAAATTAAACTATTGTTATGAATGCAGTCTGCTTAGTAACTAATAGTACTGACATTTGATAAGACACTTAAACCTTGACCATTAGTGATTCATTACCATATTAATATTCCACAGTTGATTTGGGTTAGGGTTTAGGTAAACTGGTTTTGAACTTAGTTGTCAAACGTGCTTATACTAATGTAAACAGGGCCCCAGATACTTTTAAAAAAAGAAACCTTTATTTGTTCAAATGATTCATGGATTTACTCCTGAACTGCCTGAGCAATGCTTCAATTTAGAATGTTTTACTATGGGGTAAAAAAGGTACCGTTCTCATAAATTTCAAAACTTATTCCAAAAGCAAAGGCTGTTGAAAGGCCTTGTTAAAATTTGTTTTTTATATATACAGTAAAAAAAATCTAAGGTTTTCTTTTTATATTAGTATTACAAACATAATGGTACTTCTGTAATACTAATCTCCCTTCAAAGGGAGTAGAAGATAAAAAAAATGTTGTTCTCATTTTTGTAAAATATGTAGAATAGCAAATGAATCAGTAATAGAGCTATTCAGCAACACCAAAAGTGGAGCCAAGAGGGAAATAGAGCTCGTTTCTGGGTTGGCATTCATGCATTACAGTCTATAGTTTTTTTTTATCAGTCTGCCTGCTTTGACTTACTATCATGCAAATTTTAATGTGACATTGTGTGGGGGAGAGTACTAGAGGTTTTGCACCTGTTATGCACTTATAATCCACATCTTCAAAGGAATAAATTCAATATCAATCCATAGAATCAACAGAACTTTAATTTTATGATAGCTTTTATGTAATTTGTTCATAATAAAAGTTGTATAGAGAAAAATATAATTGATTTATATTAGTATTATTTATATTAGTTCATTGAAAAGCGATACATTTATCATTGTGAACATTTACAGCATGTACTGTATGATGTATAGATTGAGGATTAGAGATATACACTGCATATTCCACAAGAAATATGGAACATTGCAGGTGATAATTGAAAATGTGGAGAAACCTGAAAAAATAATTGCTTTTCTTGGCTTTAGCAGGCAGGGAATTATTTTTTGAATACCTTCTTAGGACAAAACAAAAAAAAAGTATTCATGCAGAGTACCCTTTTGGCTTCTGGCAAATGACCTCTTTACTAATAAATGCTTTAAAAACAGCCATACAAAGAAGGGCTAGAAATAAGTTTTAGCTTTCTTTTTTTAAACAAAAAGATGTGTTTAATTAAATTTATTCAGAGCACCATGTTCAGAAATCGACATCCTTATGGAGCTGTCAAAAAGCCTGTGCAGAACAAAAGCTCTGACCAGAAAGAGTGTTCTGATGCAAGACTCCCTGCTGTGGAAATTTGTAGAATCTTTTCAGCCTTTTTTCTTGGAACCTTTCTGGGTTCATGGAAAGAGCACGTGTAGTGCACAAAGGTTGTATATCTTCTGCTTTTCTTTGTGAAAAAGGAGGAAGTCAGATGAACTGCAATGTATAAACATAGACTATAGTCGCAGCAGTTAAAGAAGAAGGGCTTTGTCAATGTGAAAAGGACATATGAAGCCAGATTCCAAAGGGGAATCTCCATTAAAATCAAAAATCAGTTCAAGAAGGCAGTGTTTTCTATTAAATACTGTATTACCCTGTACTTCATAAAAGAATAAACTAAGACTAGGGAGTTCAAGGTTTATCTAAAAGAAAAAGCTGTTGAGGAAGTTTACAAAAGGTAATATACAGGACTCATACTGAGAAGCAATGTTTAATGCCTAAAATGTTTAATAAAGTATTGTTAAATATATTAAATAAATATATGTCTTAAGTTTATTTTTTACACCAACAAATGTATTTTTATCTCTGTTGCTTGAACCCATTCCAGTCGTAAAACCACACTGGTTAATCTCTGTAGTTTAGAAGTCATGTGCTTGTATTTAGACTGTCATATGGTCGGTGTGATTGGGATTCCCCAAGCCGAGATGTAGAATTTCAGAAATGGCATCAGGGCTGGTGGGCTCATACAGCTTGCCATGTACCTCTCACTTTACAGTGTTATGGAATGAATGGTGTGCTGTTTGTCTCATCCCCCATATCTCAATTTATGTTTGGAATGTTGGGATCTTCTAGTAATATACAGTAACATTACACTTTCTACATACTTTTACCTCATTTAACCTGTACTGTATAGATGGATTAAAACTGATCTAGCTCTAGTTTTCTGTCTTGTCTGCTGTTGTTGATATATGGTCCCACAATTACCACCTCTTCCATTGTGTTTTTTTTTCTGAAAAACAAAAATGCACACTGTATCATCTTCATCGTCATCCACTCCTAGCCATATTTCACATACTGTACTTGTATAATGTCATAGTTTCATGTTGATGTAGTATCCTATGTTTCTTGCATTTTATTCCTAACTTCTAAGTTTCAGGCATGAGTATTAAGAATGGACATGGTGTATGTTTTAAAAATTTTTCTTTGTGTTTTCTGATCCTACTAGAATCCTCTGCCATTTTAATACTTGACAACTACTCTATTGTAGTTGGTTATGGTATGATTTCCAATACTTCAGTGGCCCTTTCATTAAAGTGCATGTGCATCATGTCCCATTTGTTCTAGAAAAAAGTACCAGACAAACCCCACCCCCATTCTCTGCACCAGAGTGTTGTCTCTGCAAACTAGAGTGTTAATTCTCCAGATTTTCACTTGATTTTTCTTTGTTTTGCTTCTAGGCTTGCATGTGGCACCAGTAGAATTTAAACTTAAACTTAAATTTTGCTTGTTGCAGATCAATCCCAGCTCAGGGCAGACATGATATCTTCACTATAATAAAGGACAATAAATTAACTTCTACAACTATGGCTGTTGCTCTTTGGCAACAGCTAAATCAAATATGTCAGTTTTCATTTCAATTCAAGAATCTACTTCTCTAAATAATAAAGGACTCTCTCACATACAGTAATAAGACAAAGGTCCTTATTACTCTTATTACATAAATATACAGTAGTATTACATCAAATATCTATCTGTGATCATTAAAATCACTATGTACAATTTCAATAAAACCTGTGGTTCAAAAAATACAAGATGTGGAAAACAATTTTTAGATGAGGGTTTCCCGAATTCTTTTTTTCCTCTATGTGTTTTGTGCAGAATAATATTTATTAGCATCAAACATTCTGAAGAAGAATTTTTTTGATAATACTGAGGGAAAGTTTTAAATATAAAAATGGTGAGTAAACCAGAAGCAGTAGGTGAATCGAACAAAGTACTGTATAATAAAACAATATTGGAAGGAATGATCCAGGTTACCTTCCTAGAAAACAATTTCCGGAAATTCAGGCCAGTTTTTCAATCACAGGTATGAGACTTGGCTATCAAAAATATCAAGTTTAATTGGTAGCAGAAAAAAATGCAGAATCCGAGGTGGGCAAGGTCTAATAAAATGAAATATTAGTAAAATGTATTTTTTATTTGTTTTTTAAATAAATACAGTTTATCTACAAAACTGTTTGTGTAAACTAGCTAAAGGTTTAAAATTGACAGCTAATATATGTGTATGAATGTGCATACATAAATATGCTGAGCCTGTGTTTAAAAACATTATAGTACTGGCTTTACAGAACTATAATTACAGTAATTTACAGTACAGATGAAACACAGAGTATGCATCAGAAGTAACATCAGACGGCGATCTTAGAACTATAGCTTTTGAGCAGAGAAATCAGCCACATTTAAATTATTTTTAAAAATAACATAGGCCACAACTTATATGAAAATATGTTAGATGTGCTGAAATTTCTCAATTATAAATGGTAAATAAAATAATTCATTGGCACTATATTGTAAATAAATAAAAATGTTTAAAAGAAAATGTTTATAAAATGCTCAGTATTGTATACTTTAAGGTATAAGACATTGAAGCATAAATGTATTTTTTAATCTTATTTAGTCCTAAAAAAGAAATTCAATAATAAAACACAACAACTTAAAAAAGCTCTTTTGGCTTCAGTAAAAAAAAACGTTTATGCAAAGATATAAAAACTAATGTAAAAGCATGGGTCTGTCAAGCCAGATCTAAATCTTTACAGCTCCAAGACAGAGAACATGTGCAAAGCATAACTATAGTTCCCCTCTATAAAAACACACAGTAAGTGGAAAATGTTCAATTGATTATTAAATGACTAAAAGTTTGGAAACCTACACTGCTGAATAACTCCTGAGGTACAGTATCTAATTTTCACTTCAATGCATGAGGAGACCTGACTTAAACAATCACATATTAAAACATATAATTTTCCATTTATTCATCAATAAAGACCAGATTGGCGGCCAAGTAGGTTCAGTGTGGCTAGGTTGTTACCTACCTATAAAGAGTGGCTCTGGTAACACTACATCCTACAGTATGTCTTCTGCTCATTATGGGACTGTGCTTATACAGCTGTAGAAATTTATTCTCCTTTTTTATATTGGAGATATCATGTCTGCCCTGAGCTGGGATTGATCTGCAACAAGTAAAATGTAAGTTTTATCTTAAATTCTACTGGTGCCACATGCAAGGCTAGAAAAAAAAGACAATTCAATAAACTGGACCATGTACATGGAAAATACAGATATCTACAGCTGTATAAGCCAGCAGCCATATCACCCTGCAACTCACAACTGGCAACCCACTGAAGCTAAGCAGGTGTGAGCCTGGTCAGTACCTGGATGTGAGACCTCCTGGGAAAAACCAAGATTGCTGCTGGAAGAGGTGTTAGTGGGGCCAGCAGGGGTCGCTCACCCTGTGGTCCATGTCGGTCCTAATGCCCCAGTACAGTGATGGGGACACTATAGTGTAAACAGGCACAGTCTTTCGGATGAGACGTAAAACCGAGGTACTAACTCTCTGTGGTCATTAAAAATCCCAGAGTGTTTCTCAAAAGAGTAGGGGTGTAACCCCGGCGTCCTGGCCACATTTCCCATTGGCCTTTACCAATCATGGCCTCCTAATCCCCCTCTATTCCTCTAATCCCTCTAATCCCTCTAATCCCCCTCTATGAATTGGCTACATTACTCTGCTGTCTTCCCCACTGATAGCTGATGTGTGGTGAGCATTCTGGCGCACTATGGCTGCCGTCGTATCATCCAGGTGGATGCTGCACATTGGTGGTGGTGGTGGTGGAGGGGATTAACTTTGTGTAATGGGCTCAGTTCGGTTCTGCCCCTGTTGCGATTTAATCACCATCAAAGGCGGGCCCAAAATATACACAGTTCCACTCCTTACAGGGACAAATTCCACTAAACCAAAAGACCGGTCCTTTGCTTTGATAGAATTCTGCGCTGTGTAGATTTTATTAGAAAGTCATCACTTCTATAACATGCTCAGTGCCCCTAAGCCTTGATACACATGGCTCAATAGAGCAATATGTTTACTTTGATGCTCAGTATAACAAGAATATGCAAGCCAGAAAACTGGAGGAGTGAACATGAATCCATATGGGTTAAAATAGAAAACACAAATTCTAAAGGCATAATGATAGCTGTGTACTACAGACCACCTGATTCAGAGATGGATAAAGAATGTTTGCTATATACTGTAATAAGATAAGAAAGATACCTTTATGTAGATATGAGGTAATGAGTTTAATTCACACTTAAAAATTGGGATATTGCTGTGGAGGGTACAGAAGCTGAAACTGATTAAAATGCTCAATGATTGTTTCTTAAACCAACTTGTAATGATACCTAATGGTACAATACTAGGAGAGATTTTCTAGAAGCAACCTAGCTAACAGTATAAAGATATTATACAAGATAGAATAAGTGGAGAATTGCGATGATCATATGGTATAATTTCATGTGCACTTTAAATATAAATTAGGCAGATTTTAATTTATATGCTGAAAATTCGAAAATTTGGGTTTACAATTTTAGAAAAGCAGACAATGAAGCAAAGAAGTGGAGCTTGAAAACAATAAATGAGAAACAGTTGGTAACAGAGTTAACAAAAGAACACCAATCATACCACAAAAAGAATATTATAGTATCAATATGAGTTAAAAGAAAAAATATTTCCTTCTTTCAGGGGTTTGACACATACAAACAAATTAAAGGAGGGAATTTAATCAAGCATACACTGTACTGTACAGTACAGTCAAATGTAAGGGGTATTAGTGTCCCCCCAGGAGATAACTTCATATTCTGAACAGTAAAAAAGCAAGAGTGAACTGGAAACTAAAAAGGAATTAATTAAGGAGAACTGAAGACTTTTCATTACAATGTGTGTACACATAAAGTATGTTGAATGCACTTCTTAACCAGGTAGTTGAAATATAAACACTGGGCTCCTTCAAGAAGTGACTGGATGAGTGTTAGATTCACATACTGTAGCTGCAATCCTTTTAAACAGGTATGATGGACTAAAAAGCCTCCCCTTGAGCCTTTCTTATGTTCCTAGTTGCATTGATATAATTACACTGATAAATACATTAGAAAGGAATCCCAGTAAAAGTGCCCTCAAATGGAATTCACCAAATGACACCATAGCTGGTAGTATGGTAATGGCATTCAAGCTTCCAGTATGCTGTTGTTCAGAATTCCAAAATATACATTTGTGGTCTTCCTGCCTTTCACAAAAATAAATGTACTTTGTCCAAACCATGATAATATGGTCATATCAGCATACTGTGACTCTACTGAAGGATTCGAGCTGCTCCTATGCAAGCAAATAATTATCATTAACAAGACACTCATTTCAATGTGTTTCTAAATACTGTCAAGTGTCAGCAAATAATTGATCATCATCAATCAATGAGGAAAACATGATTAATTAACTACACTATATATTTATCCTGCTGAACATCACTTTAATAATTAAAGAGCTCATATAGTAGCAAAATTTGGAAGTGCAGTGAATTTGAGGGGCCCTATGTCAAGCAGACCTGGTTTAGTCTAAATATCATAAGGAGCACACAATCAATGAGCAAAAGACAGAGAAAAAAGGGGGTGAGGAGTATCCCAAATTCCTGGGGAAGTGTTTCCCCATCTGGGAGTACCCCCATGTTTTAAGGGTTTCATTCCAGATCAGTACTTACTTAATTAAGCTTACCAAATATTTAACTGCAGACCATAGTCGGGGCTCTTAAACAGTAAGGAAGGGTTAAAATTTGCGTGAAACCTGCTCTAGATGCTAGCTTTCAGAGCTCAGTTTTTTGTTGTAAATGATCAGGTGGATTTAACCAATATACTATACTGTACATCACAAATAATGCTTACTTCGAAAGTATTTTACTTGGTGGCCTGTTTCTATACATCGTTAATTCATAACCAATTAAGAGCTGAGACAACTATGGAGGACCACTTAGTTTTAATCACTTTGAAATAGACATATAGACATAGGATTGCTACACTTTGTGGAATTAATACATTTAAAAGAGATTATTTCTGAAACTAAGAACTAAATGCAGAAAACAGTTCAAATCAAATAAATATCTAACCCAATAAAAATCATGGTCAGAGCAAACAACTCTTTTTAAGTGATCACAAACCGGCTCAACAAGTTCAACTTTTCAGGTAAAAGACTGTCACCTACTGGCCAGTGTGTGAACCCTCCGTACCTAATAATACTTTCACAAACAATTCAACCAATTACAGTATAGATTAGGATAATCTTTTTTATACTTAGCTATGTTTTTCATTAGTAGCCTACATACTAATGTCCTTAGTAAATGTATATTCCATTAAAAAACAGCATTATATAAATATGCATGTATCCTTACAATAAAACAAATACAAATACTGCTAATTATTTCTCTGGTTCAAACAATATGCAGTAAAACAGAATCCCTTTTGATGGTTTACTCAACAGTCATTTAATGGTTGGCAAATGTGCATTAAAAATTAACCACCAAAGTGAAATTTGGCAACATCTTGCATAAGAAATTACAGTCAAGGAGAGTCAAACACGGTGAGGTGTGCTTCACATACAGAGCAGGAAAGACATAGTTCCCACCAGGAATTCTTTACAAGTTATGCAAGTGGATGACATGTAAGACTACTGAATAAATACTGTAGTTACATACAGTAATTTGGACCAAAAAGTTTTTGAATCAGGATTGCTTTTTTGTATCAGATGAAATGAGCCTATCATTCGTGCAGAACAGATGGAACCTTAAAAATTAAACATTTCTATTATACAACAGCAGTACTTTACTGATGTTTCAAACAGCTAAGAACACATATATGCATTTAATAAGAATTCCTTAGACATATGAATATTGCATCTTTCATCCCACAGAGATTTATATTGTATATACTGTACTATAGAAAGCGGTCCACTTCACCTTTGAAGATCAACTTTTACAGTACCTCTGTGACATGTGACAACTGCTCTGTTAGATTATCTAGAAAGGTGAGAAATTACTTTGTATTACCAATTGAACTAATACTGTAAGTCAATTATATTTTAGGGGAATTTTATGGAAAATTAGGGAAGTTACATTGCGCAAACTCAAGCTTAGATTCTGATACCTGATGAGATTAGGCTACTTTTAGAATTAGATCTAGTTTTAGATTTAAGTTAAGCAGCACTGTGTTAAGTTCTTGCCTTTGTAATTTTTAAGAAGTATAAGGAGTATATGTATTGTAATCTGTGTGAATAAAGTGTGCGTAGAGAAATCACCATAAAACTTTGTCAGTACATACTGTACACTTGGGCACACACTGTACAGGTAATCTTCAATAAAACTATTTCTGACAACACAACAATAAAGGAACAAGATAATTTTTGCCTTTTCATACACAATTTCCTTGTCTTATTGTTCACTTTGTCAGAGCATTTGTGAAACAAAACAGAGAAGACTGGCAAGGCTCCTTTGCAAGGACGACATGCAAATTTGTGAAGCGTTAATTGTCTTAATGTTGAGTATAGCTCCATCTCCTGAATAAATATACTGTATCTGAAAGAGCATCCAATTAGCAATGTGTAGAAAAGGAAACTAAAAGGCTCTGACTAGCTTCTTTACTTCATACCAACACCCCAAAAAATGTCTGTTTTTGTAACATTGTATGCCCTGTGATTGACTAGCATCCTGTTCAGTGTGTATTCTGCTTTGCATCCATTGCTTGCTAGACAGGCTCCAGCTCCCCCACGACCCTGCATTAGATGAGGTTAGAAAATGGATGAATGAATGGATGAAATAAAAGATTGTTTTGTGAGGTTACTGAACACATACTTGAATCCAGAAAACCACATTGATCAGTACTGATTGAATCAGTCTTACAGTATGTATCTTCTGTAAATATTTTTTAGCATTTGTTGTACTGTACTGTATATACAGTACATCATTGTGTGGAGAAGGTACCATTAGAGTAATGAAAAAGAGAGAGAAACACATGTTTTCCAGGGAGAAAACACCCTACATACAGTATTTACATTTTTTGTATTTGATACTATCTGCTGCTTGATTAAAATAGGGCCTTGACAGGCCATGCTGAAATGTGTCATGCCTTACACGACCTTATTATTAGACATTTCTATATACACCATGTTCTGTTAAAGCAAAATAGTTTAATGTTAAATCTCAAGCCACAGCTCTTTTTTACTGTAAATGCCACGTGATTTACAGTAGTTAATAGTGAACTTGGGTAATTGAGGTTCAGTGGCTTTTAGATTGGTAAATCACGGAAAATTTTATATTATATAAACAAGAAAAGGAAATCCACAGTGGAAAAAAATGCAGGGTGTTGTACAATAATATATATCAAAAAAAAAAACAGTTGGAAACCTGCTTTCTGGTTTTTAAAATGCCACCTGACCTATTGACTTTCACCAATTTCCCACAGTGTTCTAGAGAATGTAATACAGACAAGAGCTATGATCTTATATGATCATGCCTTTTTGTCATTATATAATCAAAACACATTTTATAAGCGGAAATAACGTTACAGATTTTTTATTGGGAAAATGCCTCCATACTGTATCTTAAGAATCTACTGCTGGTTCTTGTATTAAACTCTCAGTTGAATTATTATTACTTTTATCAAACTGAATTTAAACTATTGATTAAGGGCATGTGATATTTCAATTTGCCTTTGCCAAAGACTGGAATATTCTGCAGAGTAAGAGTATTCTGTACTTTTGTACCTGAGGTTGTATTCAATTGCATAATTGAAACTTTTCTGTCTGACTCTTGCACTTCTAAAGAGTGCTATGTCCTTCTGGAGCATGTTATGCCCTGTTATGTTATTAATTGATTGATTGTCCTTTGCATTGCCTTCTATGTATTATTAGTGTTGATGTTTTGGCCAGGTCATTGTGGTAAATGAGAAACTGTTCATGACTGACTTTCTGGTTAAATAAAGGATTATTATTGCCTTCTTAAACAGGCTGAGTATCATTGAGGGCTGACACATCAACGTACTGTAACAAATATATTAAAATGTTTGAATTTAAAAATATAAAAAAAAGAATACATAATTGTAAGTGTTCATAAGCAACCGTTCTCCCTATATTAATACATTTATTTATTTTGCATTTTTTGCATTCTAGTGTGTTAATTATTTGAAAATACAGTACATATTGAAAAACAAAGACATTCTAATTTGAGAAATTATGGTATACAATAACTCCTCAAAGCACTTCTGTTTCTAGGATAAATAAAAATAATAATAATTTGGGAATATTTGGGTGTTTGAAATATTTTGGCAGAGTTGTTTATGGATTAATAAGAAGTGGGCAAAAAACAAAGCACAAATCTCAAGGCCTTTCATGTTCAGAATATCATTATGGATGTATATCATGAACATCGCAGCTTTACAAAATCATGTCAAAAATACCATTCATCTTTAAGAAGCCAGGACTGAGATTTTACAGAGAGGAACCAGTCATCATACATGTACAGTAGGTTAGCTCATGTATTTGCTTGGCAAGCTCAGGTTCAGTTTTTTAAAAATTAATGTGTCTGAACAACTGAAATTGAAATTGAGATTGAGTGAGCTGGTATGGAAAAATGAAAAAAACTTTTTTTATTATTATTCCAAATCCAATTGTTTGTTTTGTTTATTATGCAGGAAATAACTCCTGTGGAGAAATACCTTTGAGAGAATTGTAGAGTTAACTGGAGCTAATTAGGCTAAAAATGCAAGCAGTATTGTGTTTGTTGTTCAGTTTGGTATGTTTTCTTTCTAAAATACAACAAAAGTAATGTTACAGCAAAGTACAGTTACAGTCAAAATGCCTTCACATAAAATGTTACCTTAAGTAAATGATTATGTTTGTGTAAACCATATTTAACCTACTGTATCATTTGATAGTTTCATGGTAAATAGTATTTCCCATCCATCCATTATTAAAAACACATTCAGGGGTCACAGAAACCCAGAATCTATCATGTAAGTATAGGATGAACAGATGCAGCCATTCAAAATGGGTGAGGTATTTCGCGGCATACCCCGGTGGGCGTGTCACAGTATCACGCGGTATCACGCGGTTTCACGTGTGTCACGTGACTAACTATCCGGCGTCGCCTTGTAAAACCGCCAGGGGGAGCTTAACCTCTCATGTACAGCATTTGAGCCTTTAATTTTGAACTGTGTATTACAGCATGTTAATCATCAGTCATTAAAATGTTGGTATATTTTATGAAAGCAAGATTGCTCAGTTGGACAAAAGTACACAACCTACCTTTATCAGAAATATTTATGCATCAAAGCCTTTACTGAAGATATTACTAATAGTATTAATAATGGATGACTTTGGACAAGCTGTATACTCAAAGTATAATTTCTTTAGCACATTTGTACAAGCACTTGGAATCTGTCCAAGCCATACTTTGTCAGGCATTTTGTTTTACTTCAACGGGGCATAAAAACTTCCTTGCTTTTAACAGGGCGTTTCATAATTTCTAGCTACGAAAATGATTTAAAATGCGACACCTATCATTCAACTAGAGCTTAAAATATCACAAGGAAAAATACACACCGGTATTCCATTTCTCCCTAAACATTGTAAGCTTCGAAGTCTTTAACTAACGTGATACCGGAGTCAACAAGCATACTTTTAGAATTTGATTAAAAGGGAATATAATATGGAATCGCGTATCTAAAGAATTTAATAACGGTATGATTATATCCGTGTACTGGCAGGACTGTGTAGGGCTGTTTCGCCTGCCTGATCATGCGAGCTGTCTTGTAGCCTACTGGTCTAGGTGCGTGACTACCAACTGGCAGGTTGTGTGTTCGAATCCAGCTGGTGCTGGACTTTTATTTTAACAAACATTTCTTCGAAAAAATACGTAAGCGATATTATGGACAATCAATTGACTTTTATATTTCAAAATATCGCAACATGATCGATATTTGCGATATTTTGAACATATTTTCCCTTCTGACAGCGGTTCCTGCTTCTATTGTGTGTGTGTGTGCAACAGTAAATTTTTATAGAGAAATGGAGGCTGGACAGTATGCGTTACAATATAAACATTTATATTGATTTAAATCGTGTTCTGATTTAAATCGCAAACGCGTGTTTAATTATGTGTTTTTTAATCATGATCAGGCTAATGCATTTCTACATTTTCTGTATGAACCAGCTTAGAGGTTCATACAGAAAGACAGCTTGTGTTTAAATTGAGTGTAAGGTAATTTATGCTTCTAAAGTCATGGTCAGTATTGTTGTACTGTGCTGTACTGTGTCACATTATTTTATAGCGTTTTTATTGCGTTATTAAATCCGGTGGCGCTGTGTAAGTTTCCTGACTCACAGTATTTAAACTGCGACACTGATCATTCATCTCTAAATAAACTTTATTTTATATAGCGTTTTAAGCGAATAGGTAATTAGATTGCTCATAAACCTAATCACTTTTTCTACATAAACACAGCGTGATTGCTCTCTGAAAATGCTTTTCCTTTATTTTTAAAGTAGGCTCAGATTTCAACTATAGATCGTATTATTATAAACTTTCTTGGAAAAATGTATTTTATGTAAACCATGTTTGCTATTAATTCATTAAGGGCTAAAATACGTTCATTGTCTTCTAATCGAGTCGAGTTGACATTGGAAGCCTGCCACACCCGGACCGTTAAACCAACGCATTAGCACGTCAAAGCCCATTGAGCCAGTATTGGCTTTAGTATCCCCCCCTTCTCCCCTCAATTCAATTCAATTCAAGGTGTTTTATTTGCATGACAGATGGGTACAAGCAGTGTTGGGTACTGTATGTATATTGTAACGCTTACGGCAGACAGGCACTGTGTAGGAGCCGACGCACCAGAGCAGCGCCTGCAATTTTTATATTTATAACTTAGTTTTTAAAATTAGTCAAGCAATACGAAGCATCTCCTTTTACTTAGTGCCTGAGCATACTGCAACGCGTGTGAAGCCCATAAACGATATTAATTTTGGAACTTAAACATACAGTATATGGCTGGTCTCGGTACTTTAAAGAAAACATACACACCAGTATTCCATTTCTCCCTAAACATTTTAAGCATCGAAGTCTTTAACTAACGCGATACCGGAGTCAACAAGCATACTTTTAGAATTTGATTAAAAGGGAATATAATATGGAATCGCGTATCTCCAGAATTTAAAGACCAGACAATCGCAAACTCGTTTTCAATAAAATTATTTTATTCATTCAGCAGTTTGTGAGAGGGACATCCAGCAGGTAGAGACACACACACCGGTTTTCATTGACAACATTGTTTTTTTTTCAATTCCTCTTGTCTAACAGGAATGTTTTGTTTGTGGACAGACTGTTAGACAAGAGGAAAAGACCGCCTCCTCCTACGAAGCATTTCGTTGATCCGATCACGAATTCTTTTCCAGTCGTACGCAGCAAGGGTTAAGAATCTCCGATTCACCATCGTACTAATGGTTTCCCGGAGATTGGGTTAAAAAAAAACAAAAAACATACTAACAACTGTGCCATCCTACTCCTTAGTTAATACATTTTATTATTCATAAACAGTTAACATTGTTAGCAAAATATTTTGAATTATATTTAACCCTATTTTTCCTTTAGTTTTGTATTTAACTTATTATATGATAGTCAGACTTAATGTATATTTGAACAATGAAAATATATTTTTACAAGATTTTACATTAAGCACTTAAAATTAATATGGTTAATAATAGTAAACTGTAACATGCTGTAACAAGATCGGTTAAACTGCGAAGAAAATGCTTTCAGAGAAAATGTTTCAACCAAACCTGTTCCCACACACCCTGCCCCCACTACCATTAGAATATACACAAACATTTTAGCGTTTCATTCTGAGCAGAAGATCCTCACACCTGAAGAGTGCTGGCTGTGACGAATTAAACCGGTTTTACAGGTTTCAATCACAGACCATGTGACATGGGACTCAGTAAACTACAGTAACACCGTATTTGATAACGCTTTAAAAACGCTATAAAATAATGTGACTTGGCACAGAACAAGTTTACAGCACAGTACAAAGATAAATGCTGACCATGACTTTAGAAGCATAAATTGCCTTACACTCAATTTAAACACAAGCTGTCTTTAGCCCTCTAAGCTGGTTCATACAGAAATGTAGAGATCTAGGCTCAGAACACACAGCTTCATTAGCGAATACATATGCAGGACAACTAGAGAAGACGTTTTACAGAGGATGGATTTTTAGAAACATCCCATCAGACATCCCATCATATTCACAACGCGAAATCTAGAAAATAATATTACGTAACCAAAATCCGCAATATGGAAACAGAACCTGTGTAATTGTTGATAGATGATGTACTCGTAACATTTTTTCAAGACGAACTACAACATTTAAAAAATGACTTCTATGTACTTGATATCTCTAATCAATCCACGGGTCCCAGCACAAAACGAAAGTAAAACGCATACCGTTTCTCGCTTCTTATTGCTCAAAAGTAATTTGACCGTATGAAATGCATAATATAAACCTAGAAACATATATGTGAGCAGTACTTAAGCACTGTAGTATCGGTGTTAAGACATACCTCTCAAATACTGTAAATCAAGTTAAAAATATCTCAAGACCGATTCTGGTCGTAATGAGACCATGCAAGGGAGTTTTTATGTCCGTTGCAGTTCTTTTGCAACATGAATATAATTATATCATTATTAATTTCTTGAGATACGCGATTCCATATTATATTCCCTTTTAATCAAATTCTAAAAGTATGCTTGTTGACTCCGGTATCACGTTAGTTAAAGACTTCGAAGCTTACAATGTTTAGGGAGAAATGGAACACCGGTGTGTATTTTTTTCTTTAAAGTACCGAGACCAGCCATATACTGTATGTTTATGTTAAGATTTCTCTTCAGGGGTAAAATTAGATATGAATATTCAATACTTAAACGGGCACAGTTAAGACATTAAATATACATATACATATTGTATACAGTACAGTTTGCATACGGTAATATGTTTATGTTACGCGATTAAAAAATAAATAAATAAAACTGGAAGGTCCAGCACCACCATTATGTTTATATGGTTGTTTTTGTTGGTTGGTTGTTATTATGGTTATTAATAATACGATCTATAGTTGAAATCTGAGCCTAAATAAAAAGAAAAAGCAAGTGATTAGGTTTATGAGCAATCTAATTACTTATTCGTTTAAAACGCTATATAAAATAAAGTTTATTATTAATTTGCTGGACAGAGCGGTGAACATTATTATGCATAAGACAAAGATAACGATCCTGATCAGTTTAGAAATCTGTGTACGCTGTAAGGTTTTTACTTCTTAAACTTTTAAAATACACGTTTTGAATAGAAAGAAATCCTCTTCCTGGTAGTGTGTATAGCACACCAGCACGTCTTTTTTCTCCAATCAGAGGGGTGTCAGATAGTGTCAGCCAATCACCATTCTGCGTTGGGTAGCAACGGGTGACTGTTCTCAGGCGGAAGATGTAAACAGCTTAATGTTTGTGTTAAATAAGTTTTTTTTAATTCAATTAAACGGGCACAGTTAAGACATTAAATATAAATATACATACTGTATACAGTACAGTTTGCATACGGTAATATGTTTATGTTACGCGATTAAAAAATAAATAAATAAAAATGAAAAGTCCAGCACCAGCTGGATTCAAACACACAACCTGCCAGTTGGTAGTCACGCACCTAGACCAGTAGGCTACAAGACAGCTCGCATGATCAGGTAGGCGAAACAGCCCTACACAGTACTGCCAGTACACGGATATAATCATACCGTTATTAAATTCTTGAGATACGCGATTCCATATTATATTCCCTTTTAATCAAATTCTAAAAGTATGCTTGTTGACTCCGGTATCACGTTAGTTAAAGACTTCGAAGCTTACAATGTTTAGGGAGAAATGGAATACTGGTGTGTATTTTTTTCTTTAAAGTACCAAGACCAGCCATATACTGTATGTTTACGTTCCAAAATTAATATCGTTTATGGCCTTCACACGCGTTACAGTATGCTCCTATTCTTTTTATGCTCAGCTACTAAGATTTCCCTTCAGTGGTAAAATTCAATATCTACAACGGGCACAGTAAAGACGTTTACAGTAAGTCTTTCTACGACAGACCAACGGACCACGAGTGCCCCTGTCGGTCAACCAATCACGCACCGCGGTATCGCGTGTCATCATACCTGCGGTATCTGTACTGCGGTGTCTTTACCGCGCACTTTGAATGGCTGCATCTGTAAGTCTTTCACAGGATACACATTCTCACAGGAACAATTCAGACACACATGAAAGTGTGGTGGAGAGGTGGAAGACTACTGTGTGATCTAGACAACAGAAATGAACAACACAGGGAGCACATGAAAGTTCCAGAAGAAGTAGCCTCAGGGTAAGATCAAACCCAAGACCCAAGAAAGACAGCAGTGCTAGCTACCTTGGCACTTTACCACCCATTTTGCCATCTTTTCCAAGAAATGCAGTGTAAAATGATTACAGTTACACTGTAGACCACAAGGGCTACCTAAAGTAATGCAGCACAAAACAACAGAAGATCAATGCAGCAGATTGTTTTTTCTTACTCTCTCTCTATATGGCAGAAATAGTCAAAGTAATCTTTTTTTTAAATAGACAATATTAATAGTGCCTTTAGTTAAGCCAATGAACTGAATTAACGCAAAACCTCCCAGTGTTAGCTTTGCCCCATGTATGTCCTGAATTATTACCCATCAGATACAGACATTGACAAATCTGTCTTTAATAGGCATAAGTAAATATGTAGGAATGTTACACTTGACAATCTGTTCAGTTGCAAATTGGCCTTGTCATGTAATCAGATCAGTCAATCAAATACGCTTTAGGTGAGTTAGATCATTAATTTAAAGTGATTTGTGCTCTTACTTTTCATACAATCTTTCACTTTGATGTTCTAAGAAATCCAGATGGTGCCTACTAGAGATTTCCTAAACAAGAAATACTACTGCAGAGTATAAGGCTATTTAATCATCAGAGGTGTTTGCTGCTTATTATAACCAATGCAAAGTCTGAATCTCCAAGGTGTATCTGGTATATCAAGATTGTTCCTTATTATTGTCAGATTTAACATTTTAGACACAAAAGTACAGTATGTAGTGAAAATGTTTCATATTTTCCTCATTATTATTAATCATGCCCATCCAAGGAAAAATTTGAAAAAGTAGTTATTTAAATATTCATTGTCAATAACAGCTAGAGATCTTTTGAAGACAGAACATTGACATTGTCCAATTAAAACCCAGTTTAATTTATCACCTATACTTGAAACTGGCAGAGGGTTGTTGTGTGATATTTCTTTACTTTGATTTATGCAATTAGAGGCTTAGATTTTAATGGAAAGCATAGTATCTTGTCATTTATTTCTTCTAGGTAAATAAACACATTTGTATGTGTATGTGCTGTGATGAAAGCTAACAAGCAAAACCATTTTCCTGTCAATTCTGTGCTTTAATATCATAAGAATACTGTATCTGTCTTCCTCACAGTCAAGGACATATACATGCAGCAGTCAAGGAAAGATCCTACGTTTTACCATTGACTTTGAAACTGGATTCACATGTTCTGACAACGTTTCTAAGGTAATTATTGAAAAAAGCTTTTTTTGAAATTATTATCAAACATGTTATGGATTCCCAGACAAACAAATGCTTACAAAACTAAGTATTGTTCATTGCTAAATGTTATTGTTTACAGTTTATAGGATATACATAAATGAACTACTAGGTTTTCACCACTTACAATAAAATTTATTATTTATTATTTTTTTATTTATTAGCATTGATTAAAATTGTGTAATTTACATATTTCACAACTACACGTACAAATAATTATTTCATTCAATTAAGAAGAGAGAAGGTGCCTTTTCTAAACAGATAACTGTATAATTAATTACAGCACTCACTTATTAAGAAAACCTTTTCATACTTAAGTCAAATGACAACACATTTTAATTTGTAATGACAACCAGTAGAGTACACATTTATGCGGTTATACTGCCAGCACTGTCCACAATGGTTAAAAAGATTTAAACATCATTAGTTACACAAAAAGCTGTTTAAATATCTTTAAAAAATTGACTAATACCATTTATTCAGTCATTCCCTGTGTTTTAAATAAAATATATGTAATACTAGTAATTAGTTGTTTTGTTGCGTAAATGGTGAATACAATATTAATGTTTCTCATTATTTTGAGTTTAGTTTTATATTGTGAAGATAATTAAATTAGTTGGCTGTATTTTTCTTGATTTTGTATTAGTATTATTATGCTGCTGACATTTTTTAACAAAGTGTAAATCTGATTCGTGTTCATTAAAAACAGCAGGAAATCAAGTACATCCAAGATGTATTTTTATGTTACTGAAACCAAAGCAAGTATAAGCTAATTACTGTGTATTTGTGTGTATTAAATTGACGGGCCAGGATTACATTCATCCACTACTGTATTATGTAGTATGGATGAAACTCTTCTACATCTACTGATTTAATGTCGCTCAGCATGTGCTGGCAGAGTCTGATTGAAAGAAATATGAATCAAATTTTAGAATTACCTAGTTATATACAAAAGGTATTGATAAAACCTGGAATTGTTTTTGTGTTTATTTTAGTAGATGCTAATTTTTGATAAAAATGACAGCATTTTTTGTAACCATTTGTACGTTCCCTGTGAGCATTAACTCACCATTGGACCATTGGTGTAGTTGATAGATTATTTTATTTAACGTCAAGTCAAAGGTATGTTCTGCCCCCATTCTTCATTAGTATTGTTCTCATTGTACTCACTGTTTTTGTGTTCTGAAACTATTTGATATTCATAACTAGAAATAACTAATCAGCTTGAGTTTGTTTACCTGAGATGTGTTCAAAAATATAACAAATATTTATATTTTCCTCCAGAGAACAAAATAGTACACAAATGACTTAATTAAAAAGAAATAAAGTTACCAAATGCTATTATAAATATCATGCACCCAAATGCTAGAATGTAAATTATGTACACCACATCTGATCTAATATTTTTGATCAGTGGTAAATTAATTTGAGTATGCTGCCTGCTAAGATATTTATAGTGTCATGATTCTGAAACAGTCATACTCCAGATTTAATTTTTATACTCAGGAATGTCCTAGTTATGGTTGTTTTGTATGTCTCTAAAACTGCCTAAACAATTAACTCTTTTCTATTTCTAACATGTATGATTTTTTTCTCCAGAATGTTTTGTGGAAATATAAATTCTCACAGCTGAAAGGGTCATCTGATGATGGAAAGACACGAGTGAAATTCCTTTTCCAGAATTCAGACACTAAGCAAATAGAAATGGAGGTACAGTAAATAATATCACAAATGCTAAATTGTGATTCATGCATTGCAAGTCTTGCTATGTATTGCTATTACTTGTATTACTTGTCTGGCAGGGGAGTCCACATTTCCTTTGATCTACATTGATCTATAGTATATGATTCCTGCAAACCACCACATACAGTTGCCTTGATCTCAAATGGACCCTTAATACCACATCTGAGATTTTATCCAGAACTGCAAAAATCTCCAAAGAAAGGAAGAAAATTTGGCCAACAGGCCCTTCTTAGGTGAGGATAATATAGCCAGCCAGAACTATTCCCCAGAAACAAAGTCTCAAACTCTAGAGGGCTAGCTGGCCCGCTGAACACCTTGGTTTTCCCTACTAAACATTAGTACTGCTGTTTTGCACCAGTACGTGTGACTGGCAGACTAACAGCACCAAAGGCTTCTGATCCAGTTCTTCTGTTGCCTGGAGATGAGTGGTGATCTGGTCACAACTTTCAATTTAAACCACTCCACCAGTGTGTCACTCTGTGGGTGGATTAGCGTGGATACCAGCTGTTGACAGAGCTCTCAGAAAAGAAACTCAAAGTTCTGGCCCTTGTCATTGTGGCGCTTACCCTGGACTCTGAAGTAGGCTATATTCTGCAAATTGCATTTGTTCATTGCTATATTTAGAGTAAACTTTAAGGTTCCCCTACTTGCGAAAAGGGCACTAAGTGATCTAGCTGCTGGTTGTCTTAAAAATTTACTGCATGTGTAATAGTTCATCAACAGTCATCAACTTCTATTAAATGTCCAGGTTCTAATAAACAGTACTATTTCAGCTGTTCAGTAGTTCATTCGAATTCAAAATTCCAATAAAATGACCCCACATATATAAAGGAATATGATACTTGCTTGTCTGAGTAAATGGTTGCCCTAGCCGAAGGTCAGAGATCTCACAACACCCAAACGGATCTCCAAAACATCAATACAGATTTCTTTGAACATAGATCTTGGGGTGAGTCAGTTTGGTTGCAAAAGCTTCAGAAACTGATAGGATTGCATGTAATCAAAGAGGAGTGCGTATGATGCATGTGTGTATTTAATCAAGCAGATTCATACTGTAAAATACTTCACATATTACAAAGATACACACAAACACTGATGTGGAATAAAGTGAATGAGAATACCTCTCATGCAGAAAATGGAAAGTAAGTCAGCAAACAGATGCTACGAAATTCGAACTCAACTGATATGTTGACAAAACAATGAAAAAAACCTTGGTCTGTAGATGCAGTGGTTTTGGTTGCTTGACAAAAAATGGAGGGAAAAGGGGAGGAGGGGGGTTAACACAGCAAAGTTAGCAAAAGAGAGAAGGAGCAGAAACGGAGATGAAGTGGCCATGGTTGAATTGAAATTCCATGGAGAATTGATTGATTGATAACGTGATGAAAAAAGCGAAGAACATGCTCAGTGCAGAGAAATGGTTGTTTTCTGTGGAGAATCTGCTACAGTAGGTCGAGAAAAGGTAAGAAAGTGACCCAGCTTGGAGGAGCCGAACACCGCAAAGTCTTAGCAATAAGGAACAAGTTATAGGTTTATTCCATGCTGAAAAAAAGAAGAAAGAGAACACAACGTTACGGCCGTGGAGCCTTCTTCAGGTGTGAGGACCTCAGGTGTGAATCTCCTTCAGGTGTGAATCTCACACCTGAAGAAGGCTCCACGGCCGAAACATTGTGTTCTCTTTCTTCTTTTTTTCAGCATGGAATAAACCTATAACTTGTTCCTTTGCAGCCTACGCATGCTGACGCAGCTACCCACCTGAACTACTAAAGTCTTAGCAATGCAGACTATGAGAGACATTTGCCTTTGACTAGAGTGAAAGGCTGAGTACTAGGATCCTAGATACAGGGAAATTAAAGTGTGAGATTAGAATTTGACCACCTCCTGAGCTTTTAACAGCACTTTATTGTATTTTCTGTGCTATTGTATATTTTATTGTGATATTTTGTTATTGTTGATTTTTTAGAAAATTTCTGACTGTTCAATTACATTGTTGTGAATACATTTTTATGATTAGGGATTGTCTTGACATGTTTAGAAACAGCTTAAAAACATATCTACTGTTATTTTTTTCTTTTCTTTCAGGAACTAGAATTTTCAGACCTAACAGCTGTACTTCACTGCATACATTCTTTCATCGCCGCAAAAGTGGCAGCAGTGGATCCTGTATTTATTAATAGTCAAAGCATCGCAAGGAAGTATATGTACAACAGCTAAAATTTCTACTTTCTTTTATTCTTTGGATGACCTCTATTTAATCAGTATTTTTTCTACAAACTCCTGTAAGATAATCAACAGAATAACAAAGTAATATCTCTAAAATTTCAAAACCGGAGTACATTTTTTCACTTTCAGCTTACATAATCTACTGCTAAGTAATTTCAAGGTTTGCTGTGATCACTAATTCATTTGCACCTAATTGATATTAGTATTGTATAACACCACTTTGAAGAACTGTGTGTGTATGTGTCAATGCAACTCTTAAAAATAAGCTAAGTAAAAAAATATTTACTTAAGTATTTTTCTTGAGGTCCTAAATGTGATTGCATTATGATTCAAGACAACTGCTCTATGAACAAGAAAGGAGAATTTTTCATTGCTGAGTTTTGACATTTGCTGGAGTATGCATTTATTCAAAGGTGACATGTGTTCTGCTAGATTTAGCAGGAGATAAAGTGTATTTGTGTTCCAGTTAAATTAATCAAATGCATAAGCTCTTCAGTACTTCGTAAAATACCAGCATTTTCACTGGAGAATCCCCAGTTATTTTATTTATAGATTTTCCTAATTTCAATTCAGATTTTTTTCTTGGCTTGGCTTACAGCTATGACCCAGAGATCTGCATTGGAGGATTGAGGGAAGAGTATGTCTTCCTCTGAAATGTGCACTTCATATCCATCTGCCATCACTCTGTAAGCCCCATAGGGTCTCAAATAGGTTTTGTTTGGAGGAATGCTACAGCTTGCTCCAATACAAAACATCCCATAGCTAAGCTCACTGGTTCTCAGTACATGATAATGGTACATGGTAATTACTGTTGTATAGCTAGCTCTGTGTAATAAGACAATTTTCTTTTGTCACTTACAGACAGCTAAAGATATGGATCATGATTAAAATTTAGAATAGTTAGAATAGATGAGATTTCAGCTACTTCCATCCTCAAGAAGTATGATACATCACACAAGACACTTTAAAACTGGCTTTACCGATGTGGCCACATTATTTAAGATTTAAGAAGAAGACATTAAGATACTACACTTTAAGAGAAGTGAAGCTTATTGAATGGTTTGTGTGGAATCTTATGAGGATGCAGCCTTTAAATAGAGATAATACTGGTTTATTCTAGATCCAGTACGATATACAGTACAATAGTTATAATGTTTTGAGAGAGTACAATTTGTTTTCTAATGTAATAAGCAATTCAATGCAGCAGTTGCCAAGCATGTTTTTTGCTAAATGTACCAAATTATTTAAAAACTTATTTACAAACCACATGGACATTCACATTCTTTTAGGTTTTAAGGCTTCCATTAAGGCAAGTAGTCTTTCTGGTTGCTTCCGCACTTTTCACACTTGCTTCTCCTGATACACAGCAACCATTGGGTATTGCGTGCAGAAAGGGTATTTCAAGCAAGCAGAAAAAACATAAATTATAAATACAAAATGGGAAATGGTAATCTAGAAAGAGCCTTACAGTAGATGTTTATGTTGATGTGCCATTTTCTAAACAACGTGGGGAGGCAAGTAAAAAGGAAATCATGCTATTACAGTATATATTAGATAAAATCTTAAAGTTTTAATAAAGGGATGTTATTTTAAAAAAGGAAAAATTACTGTACTGTATATAATGCACACTTAAGACCTCTTTTAGAATATTGTATACAATTTTTGTACAAACATATTACAGAAAAGATATTGGAACCCGTCCAGAGAATGGCAAACAGATGCAATATCCCGGGAATTCTTTCACTAAGAGAAGGGACTGAATCTTTTTAGTGATGAACAGAGAGGACTACAAGGGGACCAGAGACAAGTATTCAAAAAGTTGAAAGTCACTGACAAAGTCAACCTGGTGGATTTCTTCAGAATGAACAGTGAAACACAAACAAGAGGACACAAGTAGAAACTACATGGAAGTGCATTTAAAACCCAGAACAGGAGGCACCTCTTTACCCAAAGGGTGGTGGGAGTACTGAACAAGCTACTGTGTGACATCTTTGGATCAATTTACTACTGGCTACCAAATGGGCTAGAATGGCATCTTCTCATTTGTAACCTTTCTTATGTTCTTATGAAATAAAAAAAACATTTTTTTGTTTTATCATACACTGTCATAATATGATTATGTGTAATACTAATGTTGTGCCTTAGACTGACTTATTGAAAACAAAATTACTAAAATGGACAAGGTTCAAAGTTTAAAACTGACTTATATATTCCACTTATATTTAAAGCTTTAATATTTATATAATTTAGAATCCGTTTTCTAAAATTATATTATATATACAGTATATGAAATCATATGAGTACAATATGAGTAATGTTGGCCTGTGGTTCTCATACACTTATCAATGGTAAAAACAAAATATAGCAAACACAGTATGAATATGCTAAATTTCTCTCCAGGACTTGGGATTAAAAAAAAGAAAAAAAATCTAAATTGAAATATAAAACGTACATTATACAAGAAATCTCCATGTGTTTTATATTTATATGATTCTTCCAAAAGGAGAAAACAACAATGTGGCCTCCACTTCCTAAAGAGGCTGTGACATACAGCAGCTACTGTTTATTAATAGTGACCATGTTTCCTCTATAATAAAAAATTTGTTGCAAAGTCTACTTGAGGAATGTCACTAATGAAAAGCAGGACCAAGTAAAACTAACTAGTTGAAATAGCTGAGAGATATTTCTCTTCATTTGAAACAGCACAAAAGCAAACACCCACGTTTGAAAATAAAACTAGTTGTTTTACAAATATCTTAAGTAATTACTGTCATATCAATAGACCATAATGTATGAAATAAATATAAATAAATGGGATAAATAGTAAACAAAGCTTATTAACTAAGTTTATATTTTTAAAATGCAAAAGGTGATTGCTATTATTTCTTGTACTGTTATTTTAGAAGCTCAAAAATGCTTTCTTTCCTGTTTCTTAACTGTGTTCAGTTCAGACCAGTAAATTAAACATGCATTATTTTTTTACTTTCTGATGTAAATAAATAATTGGTTTAATACAACATGCCATATTTTCCGTCTACCTCCATGGCAAAAGATCCCTTAAGTCTTAACAGTGTATGAATAAATCCAGCATACAATCACCTTGAAAGACCTCATTACATTTAAAAATGTAGGTCAAACAGTGAATGTTGTATTACATCTAATTTGCATATGTACATGTAATCAGTCTCTGGATAGATTGTTTCACGACTGTTGCTATGAAGCTGCAGCCAGCTGGCAAAGATTTGCCATTTGCAATTGTTTCCTGTTCAAAGAGCGTGGACCTGGTCTCACAGGATGCTCTCCTGTACTAATGGCCACTGCAAGACCTTCGCACTGTTTTCTAGAAGTTGTCATTGTGTGATCCTAGCACTTCAGTTCATTGTCTTGCTAGAAAACATTAATTTGGCAGAGAATCTGTTGACTAAAGGACTATAGTATGTATCACTGTGCAGTAAGCTTTTCTTCAATTTGCATTTACTGTATGTATCACACTCCCATTGTGCCACCTATTGGCTTTAACAATGCACCAGTCAGTATAGTGCTCACCATGACATTTCCACCTGTTGCCCCCACACATCAGGCCTGGCGAGCACAAAACTACATTCATTAATGAATAAAACTCCATCACACTCTCTTCTTGCCTTGGGGGTTTTCCCTCTCGCAGAAGATGAGTATACAGTACCATCTCTCAGCCTTCTACAGTATATTACACCTGAAAAGTCTCTGAGCATAGAGATTATTTTCATGCAGCTGGGGCACTAAACTCATTCTGCAGAGCCAAAGATTGTTGCTTCCTGGAACATCTTGTGCTATGCACTGTGATGTCTGAAAACAATTGCACAGATGAAGAAAATTAAAATGATGGTCCTTAGCCAGCGAACTGTCCATCTGCCTTTCGGGACATGATCTGATCCTCACAGAGCCATCCAGACTGCTGAGTTCTGATGCAAACTATCTTATCCTCTGGACAACTTCTCTCACAGTCAGGACATACAGTATTCCACCATTCCAGGTATCAACCAGGTAATCTTCATTACACAAGCAGGGTGTGGACATTTTTTTTTTGTTGCATCTTTCACTGTTTTTGCCTCAAGTAAAATCGTGTCTCTGAATTATTATTTTTACAGATTACTAATGATCTCATTTTGAAAGTTTTAACAACTTCAATTAAAAAAACTGAGCACGAAGCATTTATGATATGAAATGACTTGATTTCAGTATTTTGTTACAGTATGACAAGGAATAATAAACATATACGGTAGTTCAGGTGGGTGTCTATGTCAGTATGCGTATAGATATACTGTATTTGATCAGTAAACATAAAATGTAAATGACAGTATACAATTAACTAAATATTTTCATGTTTTTTCATGCATTTTGTCAAGATGTCTGTTTCACAGAGTATTTTGTAACAGCTGTGATATTTCTTATTTTATTTGGTGTCTTTATTTTATTGCATACTGTAATACCCTCAACCACATTTCATGACATAGTTATAACATTCAACTGACAGGAAGCAACACATTGGGCATTGACAAGTCATTTAAAATACAGAGTGCAGCTCGGATCTTGAACATTAAAGTATCAAACTATTAAACTAAAGCACTGCAGTGATCACAAGTGTTCTCTATTGACAGATTTATAAATGAAAATAGAAAATAAGCTTTCAAGGGGTTATTTATTGTGCTCCCCAAACATCCCTGTGGTTTTCCTTTTCCATTTCTTTCTATTTAATAGTACATGTATAAAACATTTCCTTTTTAAACTTCATTGCGTAGTGTAGTAGTTACCACTCTGGCATCTAACAGTAAATGGAAGGTTGTATGTTCTGTTGCAGACACTGTTATTAAATAAGACCCTTGAGCAAGGTACTTTACTCCATTTTCTCTACTCCACTGAGCCATACTAATGGGATACAGCAATGGTGAGGTAATGCTGTGATGAATTAGTGTCCCTTGCTGCGGGAAGTGATGTTCTCTCCCACCTTCTGCAGCAGAAACCGGAATAAGCTCTGACCAGATATGCCTCTATGTTTAAATTTTTACTTTGTATCTTTTCAAATACAGTAGATGTTAACTCTACAAACTACTTTGAAGGCTTATACACCTTCACTGACAATTGGATTTTCTGATTTATTTGAACATTTTTACTTTGAGTTATCTATCCATCATTTTATAACCACTTTATCCGATGATGGGCAGCCAGCGTCTACAAGGATACACCCTGGACAGGATGCCAGTCCACAGCAGGGCAATTAACCTACTGTACCAATATGTTTTTAGACTCTCGGAGGAAACTAGAGCACTCATAATTCCTTGATTACAAGACAGACAAATTATCTTTTTTAAATTAAGAGGTATATTTGCTACATTACACTGCTGTTCCTTTATCCATCGCAATTGTATTGTGCAATACCATTAACAAACAAAAATATAACAAAAAACACAATTGTCAATGCTTCACTGTTGCATAAGAGATTACACAATTAAGTAATACAGAAACTTAGTACTCAAATTCCTTAAAGGAAACATTTAAATACTGACAATGAAAAAACAACACTTTTTTATAAATATAATAATACATTAACATAAGATAAACTTATTAGTTACTGGTTTGTTTGTGAATTATATTATTTTTCTACAACACTGTCTCTTATCCACTCAGAGCAGAGAAATTGAAACAAAGTTTGAAGAGCTTAGGTAACAATACCAAAAACAAACTTGTGAATCAATGGCTTTGTGCTTTTTCCATTTGTTATGGCTATTTGACCAAAAGGGCCTAAAAGCCACTCAACATAAAGTGAGCACAGAGCATACTAGCATCTTTGTTTGCTCTTTCCCTGCATTAACTTTCCAAATAAAGTTGGGAATGTTTACCACTCACCTTTACAATGTTCTCAAAGTGTTCTTTATTCTCACTATTAAATTCCTGTCACTGTATGTTTCTTTAAAACTGAAAGAAAAAACAATCTTTAAGTCATCTGTATGGCAAATCCTATGTACTGCACAACTAATACAGAAAGGAAATTACATTCCTGACACACATCTTATGATTTATTGTCTTGCTTGTGCCTTGCATTTTTCATAAAATTCAGTTTTTCTTCTGAAGATTGCCATTTCATAAACTAATGAAATGTTAATAAAATGTAATTTGCATTGCATGACCTTTAAAAGGGGACATATGCTTTCTTAACATATCACCAGTATATCTGTTTTTTAAGACATCTTTAAAAATATATCACCTGTTACAAATACATACTGAATGCAATTTGGAATTTATCTGTGACATTTTTTAAGATTAATTAAAAAGTACAATAGCTCCAAACCTTTAATACTGCAGGTGGTGAAAAAATACACTTAAAATGTGCAAAGATAAACAATGCTTTACATAAATATAATTACAGCACTTATGTTTTGTCCTAGTGATACATAAATCTGAGCATACTCTATACATTAATTTAACATTTACTGGTATGCAAGGCAATAATGTTACCTTAATTTCCTATTGTTATAAATGGAGAATCTTTCTTGTCCATGGTAACCTAAAAGAAGACAAATGTTGTTGATATATTATACCACGGTTTATAAAAGAGCGTTGATCATGCTGTTCACAACAGTTTGAAAGCCTATTTTTTCTACAATTTATCTGTTACATTTTACATAGAGGACTGATCTCAATACAGAAATGCCTCAAGTGAACAATTTGTCTTTGTAAAAACAAGAAACTATGAATCATTTTTTACAGATGTGTGCAATAGCTTCACTTATATATATATACTGTACATAATGAAAAACACATTCTTTAAAAAAGTAAAATATATTTAAGAGCACCACTTTTGGAAAAGTGTTTTCTTTCATAACAGCATGCAAGTTTCTTTCTGTAAAAGCTAAATATGGTTTAAACATTTTACAGATCTTTTTTAATTAAGGCTTTGTTCTAAAATTGAGAATTTCAAACCAAATTCATTTTTTTTAACATTACAAGTGTCAAAGATTGGAAAGGCCTCCTGCAATGTAAGTAGATTGCTAGCCATACAGTTCATTTATTTCCACTCCATTTTTTTTCTTTGAAAACTCAAGCATGTCGAAAATGTAATGGTTTTCTTGCATCACAATCATAATGCTCAATCCTAAAGATTCTTGTTTTCCATGTTTCAAAAGACTAATGTTTTCCCTTTGTCACGAACAAGATAGTACAAGCATTGTGTTATTACTGATGTCTTTTTTGGAGAGGGAAATTAGGGTATTAAAATAATTGCATTGGATCTTAAGAATATTTATATGCTTAAATATAACCCTGAAAGTCTGGGTTCCTAAATTAAATTTAAACTTTAAGTTAAAGGTCTGGAATAGGAATAAATACCATGAGTAACTGCTGAATATAACTTTATGAAATCGTACATTGAACATTAAATGATTTGGTATTTTATCAATTCTAACATTCTCTAGAAGCATGATTTATGAAGAAAATTGAGAATCAATGATCTGCATGTGCTTTTATATATTTAAATGACTTTAAAATATTCTACCCATTCAGCCATTTTCTAACCGATTTATCCAATTCAGGGTAGCAGGGAGTGGAAGCCTATCCGAGAAAGCTGTGTTACACCCTGGACAGGATACCAGCCCATTCGAGGGCAGACACAGACACAAACATGCGACAATCATACAAGGGCCTCTTTTCCCAAAAGCCAATTAACCTACCAGTATGTTTTTGGAGTGTGGGAGGACACCAGAGCACCTGGGGGAAACACAGGGAGAACATTCAAACCCCACGGGGAGAACATTCAGTTAGGAATTGAGGCTTCTACTCAAGATGAAAAGTTTAACATTTCAGAGTATTTTGAATTTTTAAAGAATCATCCTAAAGACCTCTCCCTGAGATATTTAAAGCTCACTTTCTTAAGTGACCACAAAGGTCTTGCTAACATAGGAATTTGGCACCCCAAGGTACAGCCATTTTTTTTGCTAATTTCCTATTGAGAAAGTGAGGAGTGCATTTCTATGATTTTTGCACCACAGCCTTAGAAGAAGTGCAAATAAAGTGCTAATCTGGCTTCAGCAACTTGTCATATACTGTACACTACAAGAAAGGAGATGGACTGATGAACACTTAATTCTTAAGCAGATAAATTCCAAATGGGGTATAGATACAGTAGTTCCTTTAGGTTGATCTTTATAATCAACAGTCAAAAAAGGGCTTTGGGTAAAAATTGGAAACTAAAAGAGAATCTGTTAAAACACTACTTATACAAAGAGTTTTGGGCTAGTTTTGGAACCCCAGCAATGCAAGACAGCAATGATAAACACTGCACCACCATGCCATCCTCTTTAAAATATAATTTTATTTAAAAATACACAATTTAAAGTATTTTTCTTACTCATTCTTCAGTTTTGATTTTACAGTTCCTAATCATGTCATGTCACCATTTAATTTGAGCACAGGAGAAATTAAGCTAGTATCCATGTCCGCAAAAAATTGTACACCCAGCCTATAGATTTTCTTTCAAGTAGTCTCCTAACAAATCCAATATATTTTAAGATCTTTCCACAAATACATATGATCATCCCAAAGGTTTTGGAATTACAGTTGTTAAATTGGCTCTGAAAATGGTACTCTTTTTTGCTGTCCCTCATTTGCTGATTTAGTTGCCATCCACTCAAAAATGTGCCAGGAGTTTAATAGGCAGACATTCCCACAGTGGATGTGGGCATATGGATTATTGCACCTCTGCCATAGATGTAGTCTTTTCAGAGCCGTGTTTTCAGATAAATAAAAGCCTTGGGCGACACTGTTCTCAATGAACACCTAATGGGTAATTTTAGCATAAATGTCACTGAGACATTGGACCGCTCTGTCTTACTTCTGCTACTGCGGAAGGTAATGCAAATGACTGTGAACTAAAGTAGAAGGATATTAATACAATAATGGAAGTTTAAGAGATAGCCAATGTTGATTTACAAAGGGAAGATCTTGCTTTAGTTCTTAACACTTAAGCATACCATATGATAAATTTAAGTTCACATAGGTTTTTTTAATATCCCTTGTAAAAAGCTGAATCGAGAAATCTACTGTAATGTATAGACATGGATCAAGATCTGATCAATGGCAGAACAGGTAACACAATATTCTTGAGGGGCATAACGTTTAACTGGGCTCTTACCACCAGTGGTGTACTACAGGAGTTTGTTTTAGGCTCATTGCTCTTCATGCTTTGTCTCAATTATTTCATATCTTGGCACAGATACAGGTACAGTAGTGAACTAATTAACTCTGTGGATAAGGCATAAATCGAGGGAGTGGCAATCAAGCAAAAACATCAAAAACTCATTAAATCTGAACCAAATTGTGGATTTGGTACTTAACAAGAAGCTTCACGTTGATAAGTCAAAAGTAATCCAAGAGCCTGTACATTGTAATGCTTTCTGAGCTTCAGGAAACTATCACTGAAAAGGATCTGGAACTCTCTTACAGTATGTCCTCATCAAGACAATGTGAAGAATTAAAACAGCAACATTTGGTCCCCCATACCACAAAAAATGTTACAGCTTTTGTTCAGGTCCCCTCTAGATGGAAGTGCAGCATGGGGTCAGATGCATACGACCTAACCTATCGAAGGGGAAATGAAACAGCCCAAAGAACCAGCCCCAGTTATGCTCACTTCTCTACCTTATAGACCTATTGACTGAATTTTCTAACTCTCCCTTAAACCAGCAGCTGTCCTTGCCTTGTCGATTCCATTCAGCCAGGAATGTTCCTTAACCATCTCCCCTTTTTTACTGGCGACCCGACCCGGAAAACAATAGCAGCTGCTATTCAAGATGAAACATTCAACCTTTCAGAGAATGTCGACTTCTTAAAGACCTCCTAAAGACCCTTTTCTTGAGATATTTAAAGCTCACCGTAGCAAGTGACTGTGAACGTCTTGCTAGCAGACCTCTTCAGTTAATAGTTCAAGTAGGGAGCTGCGGCAGCATGTGTAGGCTGCAAAAGAGTAATAATAATAATAATAATAATAATAATAATAATAATAATAATAATAATAAACTTTATTTTATATAGCGCCTTTAAAGGTGGCTTCTCAAAGTGCTTTACAGAATGACAACAACAATAAATAAAAAGAATACACAAGATAAAACGCAATTGCAATATACAGAGGAGACCATGGATGGTGGTACTAAGAAAAACAGAGGGGTGAAGAATGGAACAAGTTAAGTAAAGGCTTTTCTAAAGAAGAAGGTTTTGAGTCTGGATTTGAAGGAGTTAAGAGAAGGTGACTCTCTGATATCCTTGGGCAGAGAGTTCCAGAGCTCTGGGGCATAACAGGAGAAGGCCCTGTTACCCATACAATGTATATGGGCTTGGGGGGACAGTAAGGAGACCAGAATTAGAAGAGTGAAGGTTGCGAGGTGGGGAGTAGGGCAATAATAGTTCAGACAGGTAGTGAGGTGCCAAGCTATGCAGAGCCTTGTAGGTGAGCATGAGGATTTTAAAGTCCACACGGGATTTGACAGGAAGCCAGTGCAAGGACTCCAGGATAGGAGTAATGTGATAATTTGCACTAGCCCTAGTCAGGATTCTGGCTGCTGAATTTAAGACATACTGCAGTTTGTTCAAAGTAGATTTAGATACCCCAGCGAGTAGAGCATTACAGTAGTCAATTCGAGAGAACACAAATGTGTTGATCAGCTTTTCAGCCACAGTTAGTGATAGCACAGGGCATAGTCTAGCGATATTTCTGAGGTGAAAAAAGATGTTTTGACAATATGCTGCACATGTGGGTCGAATGTTAAGCCAGAATCGAATATAACCCCAAGGTTTTTCAATTTAGATTGAAGCTCAAGTACAGAACCATCTACAGATAAGGTTACAGGATTGGCTTTATGAAGTTGATGGGGTGTTCCAATAAGCATGACTTCAGTCTTGTCGCGGTTAAGATGAAGGAAATTTTGAGTCATCCAAATTTTTATGTCAGAGATGCAATTAATTAGAATAGAGACCGCCACATCAGTGTCAGGTTTGGTATGGATGTATATTTGAATATCGTCAGCGTAGAATTGATAGCTGAGGCCATGTGATCTTAAAAGCTGACCAAGTGGAAACATGTAAATGCTGAAGAGCAAGGGGCCCAGTATTGAGTCCTGAGGAACACCAGACTTAACAAGTCCAATTTCAGACCTCTACCCATTAAGAGAGACAAAGTGACAGCGATCAGTGAGGTAAGATTTGAACCATTTGAGAACAGTGTCAGAAACTCCAAACACAGTCTCAAGACGAGAAAGTAAGATGTTATGGTCAACAGTGTCAAAAGCAGCACTGAGATCAAGAAGGATGAGTATAGAAAGAGAACCAGAATCAGAAGCTATAAGAAGATCGTTAGTGACTTTGATCAGGGCAGTTTCTGTGCTGTGAAGTTGACGGATGCCAGATTGGAGGGGTTTGAAAAGGTTGTTTGTCATGAGATGGTTATGTAACTGAAGTGTGACAGCACGTTCTCGAATTTTTGCAAGAAAGGGTAAGTTGGAGATGGGGCGAAAATTGTTAAGGTTGTCGAGAGCCATGTTAGGCTTTTTTGGCACGGGGGGTAATGGCAGCAGTTTTGAGGACCATTGGTACAGTGCCAGTGCTCAAGGATTCATGTATAATATTGAGGACAATGGGACAGAGAGAAGAGAAACAGGACTGAAATAAAGGGGTGGGAATGGGATCTAAAATAGATGTGGTGGGTTTCATATGTGTAACTAGTTTATTGAGGGATGCTGAGTCAAGAAGAGAGAAGCTGGAGAGAAGGGAACTAGAAAAGTTGGATGAGGAGGGAGGAGGCATGGAAATGATATGCGTAGTGGAGAGAATGTGATGCCGGATATTGTCAATCTTAGAATTAAAGAAATCTAAGAATGTGTTGCAAAGTTGCGATGAGGCAGGTAATGTGGTGGGGCAGTTTGGCTTGAGCAGTCTGTTGATGGTGGAGAAAAGATGTCTGGGGTTGTTTTGATGATTTTCAATGATGTGAGAGAAGTAGGTGTATCTAGCAGACTCTATAGTAACCTTATATTCAGACAAGTAGTCTCTCTAAGCCTGATAATGTACATTTAGGCCAGAAAGACGCCACCTACGCTCAAGTTTGTGAGAAGCTGCCTTCATATTTCGCAGATGGTCGTTGTACCAGGAGGCAGGACATGAGAAGGAGACGGTTTGAGTTTTTAAAGGAGCAAAGGTGTCAAGGGTAGATAAAAGAGCACTGTAAAGTAACTGTATTTTGTCCTCTAGAGGGTCAGAGGAAGAGAAACAAGATAAGGATAGAACAGAATTTGCAAACCTTGGGTGATCAATTGATCGCCAGTTGCGGAAATTTACAGAGAGTGAGGGGGAAGTGTTAGAAACAGGTAATTCCAGATTGAAAAGAATAGCTAAGTGGTCAGAGAGGCCAAGATCAAGGGGAGAGCAATGGGAGACGAAAGAGTAATTTGCAATAATTAAATCTAAGGTGTGTCCTTTGTTATGTGTAGGGGTACAAACAAACTTAAAAGTAAAGGTTTATGCCGTGCTTTTCTTTTTAGCATGGAACAAACATTTACTTTTTCCTATTCAGTTAACGTTTATATACTGTACAGTAGGAATCTGGCAGCCTGTGGTGCAGCCACTGGTTTGCTGATTTCCTCTTGAGAAAGTGAGGAATGCACTTCTATGATTGTTGTATCACAGCCTTAGAAGAAGTGCAAATAAAAGCAAAAACCCAAATTCCTGGTTTCAGCAGATTGTTATGTATCGACAGGTTAAATAAATGTATGTCTTTTCTACAAGAAAGGATTGGTGGAAGGACACTTAATTCAATTAAATAAATTCCAAGGGAATATAGTTAGTTCCCTGGGTTTAGTTTTTTTTTTTAAATCAACGGTGAAAAAAGGGTATTGGGTAAAAAAAGGAAACTAAATGGAAATCTAAGTGAGAGAATAGGAAATACTTCTTATACAAAGGGTTTCAGGCATCTGAAGCCTGTTTCTCTTTCAGGGGCCTGAACTTTTTCAAGAAACTCTTTTACAAAATGTTACATTCATTTAGCTACCAAATTGCCAGACAAGCAAAAGAGACCAAATGGTCTTCTCTCCTGTGCAGTCTTTGTTGTGATTGAAGGTATATTAAAAGGGCTCAGACCAAACAAAACTTAAGTACTGTGTCTACACAGTTACACTGTCTACAGAAATGCCTATTTGAAAGAGAAATCTGTTATGGCCTTTTTGTCACTCAGTCGATTTTAGGAGTGCAAAGTTACTTTTTTCAAATTTTTCTAACTATTAACCTACCATACCTATTGTAGATGCCCAATTCAAATTTCACATCCACACATTAGTTAACATTTTAACTTTAAAAACTTGCATTTGGGTCATACAGTAATAGTACTTCCTTGCATTTTATATAGCAGTCTTCATTCTAAAGCATCCCGGCGTGTTTTAAATATGGGGGGTGACTCATTTCCTCTACCAGAAGGATGGTGTACAGTATGGCAATCCCATTGCCAGCAGTTCAGATTTAGAAGAAAGAAATGGCATCACCAACTCAATTAAGAATGCCAGAGTAATGGGATCAACACCTACAGTAATATTACTTACAGTGCCATGGGATCTTAATTAGGCAATTATGATAAATTAAGACAAATACTACCAGTTTACACAAGTAATCATTTTAGAATAATATTTTTTCTACTTTTCTACTATAATACTCTATTATTCTACTATATATATATTATAATACTCTACTATAATTTTCTATTTTTCTACTAATAATTATGGATGATATGTTAGGAAGCATGCCAAGATAGCCTCCGGTTCCCCTGCAACCCTGATTTGGAAGAAGTGTTAGAAAATGAATGGTAGGAAAGAAGCACCATAATGTGGCTCTTTTATTCTATACTTAAGCTCCTTCTGTGTGGAGTCTGCATGCTCTCCCGGATTTTCTTAGGTTATCAAGTTTCTTTCCACCTTCCAAAGACATGTACTGTAGGTTAAGTTAATTGGCATCTCTAAGTTGTCCCTAGTTCATGTGTGCCCTGTGGGATGTAGTCCTGTCTCAACCCTCCATGCACAGTGTGATATGGCTAGGTTTCGGATTGTTCTGATCCATTATAGGGTAAGCAGCTCTGGATTATGGACAGATGGAAATCTTTATATTCTTCAGTTAGATACTCCTCAGAAACTTGAGTAATGATGGATATAGTTATGACATGATTACTCCTGGGTTAATAAAACAATCCATTAATAAAACAAACAAAAGCCTGCCTTTCTCAGATGCTTTATTTTAGATGTTGCTCAAACAACACTGAAACATTATAATTACATAACATGTGCCTACTTAGTTTTTAAACGGAGCAAGATTTAACACTAGACATGAATACATCCATAAATCCATAGTACGTTATTTAGAATGGAAAAAATGGTAACTGGCTGTTTCAATGAAAAATAATTTACTCAGAGGTCTCCATTTTGTAAAAACCTTGGAAAGCACTAAGGCTTTACTAGTCAAATTGCAGAAAAAATGAAATATGGAACTTTAACATGAAGTGTGTCAATGTAACTACACTGAGTTTTTCCAAAAGTAAAAGCTTAAGCATTTTTAAATATACTGTACATGGAATGAACTGTAAATCAGGATCATGGCTGAGGTATGAAAATATTTTTTTCTGCAAAGAGATTAAAAACCCTTGTGAAGAAGCACAGTATTTTTACTGAAAATATATATCTGTTTAGAACAACCCAGTTAACAAAACAAATGTCTACAGAGATTATACAGTAAATATGTTTTATGGATTAGGATTTTACACAGTTTCTTGAATGTGACTTTTTAACCAACTCCAGAATGTTTTTTTAGATATATACTGTAATATAGTTGCCGAGTCTCAAAATTCTCTTTTTCAAAAACATAACAAAGACAACCATTTCAGATCACAGGTTTTAGAGTTCATTTTTGGGTGAATGTCTTTTTTCCTTTTTACTTAGCCTACTGCAAACTCCAGAGCTTCCAAAGCAGAGGTAATCCCTTAAGGATCTTGGGTTTCTTCTGTATTCTTGGTAAATTTCTGTTTCATCATATTCCCCCATGTAGTTCTGACACATTTTAAATAACCTGAAAAAATGTGCAAAAGATAATTCAGATAAAATTAGAAAGTGCTTTTGTTAGCTGTTTTTTTCATTTACCTTGATTCCATTAGAAAGTGTGTTTTTCCCCTCACAAAGTGCTTACATTTTGTCCTTAATAGTTCTTAATATCCATTTAGGACTTGTAAACAGTCACATTCTAACAATCATTTTAATTAATCAATCAGTTTAATTGGTTAATGAATTCTGATTAGCATTACACATACAAACATGTTTGGACAAGAGCTTGTGACAAACTTAATTTGACACATGAAGAGATCTTGATGACATCCTTTGAGCCATTTCATTTTGTCAGGGCTTTATGAAAGCATTGCAGACTTCATGTAGAATTTTCATATTATTTCAGTGGCAGGAAGTAATTGATGGTAAGAATAGCACAGCCGTAGGTGTTTGCCTTTCAAATGATTCTGTTAAATCCAGGAGTTATGAGTATGCAATGATAGCACCACTGATTGAGCAAATAGCAAAGGCCAATCAGCCATAATTCTGACTTTTCTTGGCAGACTGCAGTACTTACTGTACATAACTAAATTTCTCATCATTAAAAAACACTTTCACTTCATCACAGGCCCCTGTGTGGAATCTCCCTGTAGAGATGTTGAAAGATTGCGAAAAAAAATACTGCAAGGAAAATACAGAACTACTATATAACATTGTATAAGATAAAGTTAATATAATTTAAATATAGAACATTCAGTTGCTTTAGCCAGCATCTACTGTAGCAAATGAGAATGTCTGAACTAACTGAGATGATATTTTTCATACCTTCCTGGCCATGGCCCCCCAAACATAACCATGCCCATCTCACTTTCAGTTTCCAGTCCAGGCCCTGAAAGATGTTTGACTCCATACACTTCTTTCAATCCATACCTGATCATGAAAAAGCATTGAAAGTATACAATATCATCACCACTGCTTTCTTACCAAATTAACGATTGGTAGTCCAGTGCAGGTGGCCCCATTCTTTCAACTTCAGCTATCTACTGTAGTTATTAAAGTTGATACCCTGGAGTCTTTCAGGAAACAGCTGAATTTGATCCTTCTATCAATAAAGTAGTAACAACTGAATGGGACCGATGGGCTTAATGGCTTCCTTCTATTTATAACCTTTCTTACATACATACATTTTTAAAAATATTTTCTTTTAACTTTCATGTTTATGGAACACAAATGCAAATAATTGCAAAAAGTCGAATGCATCTGAACACAAAAAACTAGATTTAAACTGAACTAAAATCTATCCACAGTCCAAGGAACCATATTACATACTGTGACTGTGGTGCATATGAAATGCAAGTGAATAACTTGACAACCAAAACCAGAATACAGTACATAATGTTTTCTAAGATACTTATGAGTCATAATTGGTATGCATAAGTACGACAAAGCAGTAAAGCAAACTATAAATAAATAATACCTAATTTCCCACTTAATTTTAAGAATATTTGTGGATCTTCAAATTAATAATAAAAGACAATATAATATTAATAATAAAGATTTTCTTTATTAAATAAGATGTCAAAAACAAGAATGGTATAAACTTACTGTTCCCATTTCTGAAAGCAGCTTTGTTCCAGTGCGTCCATGTACTCAGATTCTAGCAAATCTGCATTCTTGCCTTGTTGTGCTTTCGCCAGATATTCCGTCATCTTTCGTACAAAAATAATATGTAAAATGTGTTAAAAGTAATGAATCCCAGCCAATTTTTCCTCACCCTAAATAATACAAAGGTTTTTTTAATAACTCCTCAGAGAACACAATATTAGACTTTTCAAATAAAATGTGTTTATTTGGGATATTATGTCATTGATCAACACAAAATACTCTATAATGTCATATTGAAAACAAAATTTTACAAATCCTCCTATATTAATTATAAATATAAAACAGAAAATAAGTGATTGCATAAGTATTTACCCCCTTTTACTATGACACACCTAAAGCAAATAGGCTCTAGTGCAACCAAATGACATTTAGAAGTGATAATATTTGTTGAATGGAGTCCACCTGTGTTTATCTAGGATAAACTGTACCCATCTCTGATTAGTTCAGCTCCCAACAAAAGCTACTGTACATCATGAAGACAAAGGAACTTTCAAAGTGAATCTGCAATGTGCTTATTAAAAAGCGCAATTCAGGTGAAAGGAATAAGAAACTTTCCAAAGCATTACATATCCCCAAAAGCACAGTAAAGTCCATTATAAGGAAACTACAGAAAATACGGTACACCCTGCGCTCAAACACGTAGAATCGAGGCAGGAGAGCACTAGTCAGGGAAGCCACCAAGAAGTCTGTGACAACTCTAAAGGAATTATAGTCTTTCATGGCTGAAATGAGTGAAACTGTGCAAACAACAACTGCCTGGGTGCTTCACAAATTTGGGCTTCATGGGAGAGTGAGAAAAAACTCACATCAAATCTCAACTATACTTTTCCAGAAGGCATGTGGGAGAGTCCGAGATTCATTTTTGCCTCAATGATAAGCATTATGTTTTTTACATACAGTACGTAATCCTGAGAACACCATCCCTACTGTGAAGCATGGTGGTGGCAGTATCGTGTTATAAGAATGCTTTGCTCCATCAGGGCCTTGAAGACTTGTGAAGATAGAAGGAAATAAACTGTAGATGTAGCAAAGTAAAGAGAAATCCTGGAGGAAAACCTGCTGCAGTCTGCAAGAAAAATGTCAATGTTCTGGAGTGGAGTGGTCCTGTCAATTCTAAAGTTAATGCAATCAAATAGAGTATGTTGCAGGAGCTGAAAATTGCTGTTCAACATTTCTCATTCAACCTGGGTAAGACTGAGAAATTGTACAAATAAGAATGGGCAAAAAATGTGTCCAAACAAATGTGTCCAAATATGCAAAGCTGTACAAACTTATCCAGGAAGACTCTGACTTTGGCACACTCTGCCAAATTTGTCTACCAAACATTGATTTAAAGGGGATGAATACTTACTGTATGCAATCATTTATTTTCAATTTTATATTTATAATTTAGGAAATAATATAATTTATAAATTATAATTTAATCTTGTTTTCATTTTCATTTTGAGATTTTTATACAGTGGTTTCTGTCAATCAATGGCAAAACCCACCAGTTAAATACATTATGCAATCTGATCTGTTGTGTTTTTAAAGCATAAAAACAACTTAAGAATTGAATTAAGATGTTACATGTCAGCATATTCCCAGATGCAATATGTCTGCAAAAATGTCCTTCAAATGGAGGAATTTAGTGAATCAAGAAGCAAAATTATGGAAGGATGCTCAATGTTTTAGAAAGCATCTAGAAGCATCTGTTTGTAAAGAGGCTTGTTTTAAAAACATTGAAACCCATCACTATTCATGATTAAATTTTGAAATCCCTTCAGCCTATTAATAATGTTTCTAATCCTTATAAATCCCTTAAATTTTAATGTAATATTTTTATTTGATATTTTATTGTATTTCACTCTAGGTGGGGATACAGTTATAATCTGTTTAAATTTAAATATATACTGTACATAAGGTTATGTGCATTTCAGAAATCGCTTTCTAGTATGCTAGTGTTAATAATATCTTTACATTAGAACAATGTTTAATAAAGCAGTTTCATTAAGCTCCCAAAAAGGTTATGAAGTGGCTTCTCTTCATAAACGTTGCATAGGCATCCCTCCCTCCCAATTAGCAATGACATTGATACTGTGAAACTTACATCTGTTGATTACGAGCTTGCTTCTTGTTTGAGAAAACTACTGATGCATGCACATTACAAACCACAATTCTGAACGTGCTGAATATTTACGCGTATTTTTCTATTTCATAGGAGTTTGTAGTCAGTTTGTAATCCAACTATGATTTGCTTTTCAGTAGAATAAACAAGAAATGTTGCTCTAAAGTATTAGAACTTCTAAAACACAAGTTGCCTCTCTTAACGTTATTTCTTGTTTAGTATTTCAGAGCTCCTGTCAAAACACCATTGATGATAGCAGAAGATGCTTATTTCCAGAAGTCTGATCTTAACATCAAAAACTGCATTAAGTGCTTCAATACAATTGAAGCAGACAATTCATAGGATTGAGCAACTTCCCGATTGAGTTTCTTTTTGTTCCCGGATACAGTATATACAGTATACATAATACTGTATATAGGAAATAAAGAGTAATAATACTGTTTGTGCCGTTTTGTTTAATATTGTGAAATGAACTTTTGTTACTTCTATTATTTTGAGGATCTTGGCAGTCAAATGGAAGCTTTAAAAAATGCACAAAAACCTACCGAAACATCACTTATATTATAAACGTAATTTTGTCAGTAGTATTTTAGTTTAACAACCTTACCTGAAAGGCAATTGCTTTACAAGCATCGCATCGCAGATAGTCAGGCATATGGCCGGAATTTTTATCTTCTGCTGTAAGTTCTGGAGACGTAAAGCTGATAGTTTGTTCAGAAGACGTCTGCTCTTTTAATTCTGCGTGCTTTTCGACTTCGTCTATGCTAGCTGTCACTAGAGAATAAACACTTGCCATTAGTATTAAACTAATTGTTGTAGAATGATACATTGTAGCTTTACAAGTGAAATGCTTAAGGAAGTAAGGGTGGATTTTCTGGGGAAGTTTGAACAGAACAAGCAATAAACAACGACCAATAGGACTTTGAAACGTATCTGTAAGGAAGTTTTATAGCCCTGCTACCTAAAACACTTTGACCTTGAAATTAACAACTCAGTTCAAACGTATTGCTGCGTTTCACAAACCGCTCTATCTGAATTGAAAACAAAATTACTAATTTTTTTACATAAATTCAAAACACCAGGAGCTACAAATGTGCATTAGATACAGCTAATTGATTAATCAGGGATTCTAATGCTCGTTTGTTTATTGATGTTTGAAGTGAAGGTATAAGAATAATGTATAATAAGAGTTTACTAAACCTGACAAAATACATTTTTTTTTAACAACAGAAGTCACCCATTAAGGTCTATCAATAACTTCTGTATGTAGTGATTAAAATGACAATTTCTGTACCATATCTTTTTCGTCATTAGTTCACGAAGCACTAAAACCAACATTAGAAAAATTATCCTTTACAGACAAAATTGTGAATCAGGGTTTCAGGTATTTTATTAAATGGCATACAGTTTATGAGGATGAATGCCGTTGATATTGATTGGTCTCCTACAGTACTGTGTATCCCTGGTCTAGGTCTGGAGATATGTTAATTGATTAGAGTTGTTGTAAGGTTCAAATGATGGGCTGTTTATGATGATTAATACATTTGAAATAATGTCCTGTATCAATATATTATTTTTAAAAATGACTTTGTTGAATATTTACATTCAAAAACAACAAAAGCTATGGTAAAATGAACCCAGCTTATTTGTTATCACTTCTTTAGACATACCATTGTTATTAAAAGTAAATATTTTTAAGAAGTTAGTCTATTAATAAATTAACTGCATTAACAAGAAATTGGTGGTCACCACAAAAAGTTTAAACTTACTTTAAACCACTGAACATCTGTTAAAATATGTCCTACTTTGACAAATTTTAGAGGAAAGGGGTTAGGAGCTTTGATGACTACTTGAAAATCAAAGTAAGCAATTAGCTACTGTCTTCGTCACCTGCGGTATAGTCTCCCACACCATGAGAACCATTTTTTCAATGGTTTGTTAATGATGGTATTCATGGTATTCAACCTGGCTTCAGGCAAAGAGTACTCTCGTATGCAACATTGAAGTCACAGCTGAATCAGTAAGAGTACTGTACATACTTAATCAGTAAGAAAGAGATGTTATTGACCCATATCGATCTGCCACAGTTTAGACAGTGAATAATACTGTTCCAGAATGGTTTAAGAATCTCTGTCCCCTTCTAATCTCACCCCTTTAATAATGAGGATGTGTAGGTCTGGCAGTTGTTTTTTTGTTCGTACCTGTAAATGTACATTATTTGGTAAAGAGAATAATCATCACTCATATAAATACTAAATTTAGGTTTTCTTCCGATTTTCTTCCATATATTTATGTCATAGTTTAATTACATGCTGGATCAATTAAGATATGTAATTTACTTGATCAAATGTATTATCAATTTTAGTTCTCACTTTATTGGTGACTAGAAACATCTACTACAATCATACTTCTGATTAGAAGAAGTCAAGGAAACAAAATGTGTTGATTTCTAAACCTGATGTTATTTCAGGAACTTGATCTGTTGCTCTATATTCTGTAAGTGCCTGGGTTCCTTCCAATAAACTATTGGTGAGATTAGCCATGTTTGTACAAATTGGATACAAAACACAAGCAGTAACAGTCATAGTAACAGTCATATCCAATCAAATAGATTATACCATGGTCTATAAAAAGATGTTGTAGGTTTTCATTAAAATTAATTCTGTCCATTTAAACGTCATGGTTAAAAAGTTCACATAAGACTTTTATTATACAGCCCTGCCATATTATCATAAGCTTTGCTTAAAGCTAAGAAATTGTGCAGTTTTGCCAAAAACTGTTTAAACCTGTAATACAGTATACATAACAGCCTCTGCATTCATTGGATTCTGTTTTTTCCACACAAACACTCAGATATATTCCTTTTATTGTTCTGAGTTTTTCTTACAGTTCTGAATTTTGAATAAAGAAAGGTAAGGTTCTTTTAAGTGTATTTAAATCTTTATTGTGACTTCATTATTAGTTATGCTCTTTTAAATCAGCAGGGCCAGTGAATGAAAGCAGAAAAAAATCCTTCATGGAGGAACTTTAACAAATCCTTTTTTTACATCAGTCCCCTTTTTGTATACTTTGAACATCAATAATCTTTTCATGACAATGAATCTCTCTCACATTATGCTGTGCTTTGCACTAAACAAAAAGCACTTCCTGACACAATGTGAAGGACAAAGTCCATTGTTAGTTGTTGAAACATACAGGACACAAACATAATTCGTAAATGGAAACCATGACTAGAATTCATGTTGGTAATGAGTGGTAACTCAAACTGTTTTGTTCTTATTGTACTCAACAGGCAACTTTATTTCTCTAGCTTTTATCTATTTGAGAGCCTATTGCATGGTTTGCTTTTTTATAGTCGAAAAGATAAAATATTCACTATATCTTGAAAGAGTGTACTATTTTAAAATCAATAAGTAATTTAATGGTCATACTGAGAGTCATCGGTGAAGTGTAATGTTGGGGGTGTCGGCTTGTGTTTGCCTGTGTTCTAGTCTCAGTTTCATTTTCTAAATAAAAACCGAAACCAGTGCTCCACAGGATGCAGCTTTGAGCAATCTAGTTTCAGTTACAGAGATTAGGAAACCTAGGCATGAACAAATGTACAGAAATAATGACAGGACAACATGCATAAAGTAGTTCTGAATCCATTCTTATTAATCACAAAATAAATTCCAGTGGATACAAATAAGGAAATTACTTAGTAATCAGATCTGCTGTGCATCTATTTTACAGTATACACTGTACATAATGATTAAGAAAGATCAATTGTGTTGTAGTTTTTCTTGTCTTCAGAATTTCTGAAATGATTAACTATTAATGTGTACATTGTGTTAAAAAGATATTGAAAGTGAATTTTTATATTGCATATTCCCTGCTGTTATTCCCACAGTAGTTACAAAAGAACACCAATGAAGTTGCCCTGTAGTATGGTTACATAAATGAGCCCTTGATACATGTAATCATTTTCTTTACTGAGACTTTCTGAAATTCCTTTGAAGAGAGGAACAAATTATATGCAGAGTTATAGCGCATTTCAACATGTTGAACATATTATACAGTATGTATGAATCATAGTCCATAGGGGAGATATTTGCTTTAAAGCAGAATAATTCTGCTGGGAGTGCTCTCTTGGCTTTTTTTTTTCTTTTCGCATTCATATTAAGGTAATTCAAGGATGTCTTGTCCCAGATGAGTTAAAATAAAATGTAAAATGTTCTTATGGTCCTCAGTATCTATAAAAAAAGTTAATAATTTCTGTATTCAGCAAATGTTTTCAGTAAGTATAAATTCGATGTTCATGCCAAAATCTAAATTTCTGTTATGTATTCTGCATGTTGAGAAGAATATTCTTCATTTAAGTCAATCAGTTAAACAATTTATACTTTCTTGCACAACATGTCTTTGCTCAGTATTTTGTCTGTCATGTTCAAGCACATGAAACTACTGTATAAGAAAGATTTAAAACAAGGAGGCTATTTGAGGAACTGTGTTTGTTTGCTAATAAGTACTGTACCTTGCAAAAGGATTCATGCCCATTCTAAGGTGTCCCATTTTGTGAAATTCAATTGATTCGCGCACAATTTTAAATTAGTATTTTATTCAAAACTTGAGAGCTCAGACTGAATACCTCTAAGGGTAAGTTACAGTAAATGCCAATAAAACTCTACCCTTTTTCTAAACACTTCTTCCAAGTCAGGGTTGCCAGCGCCTATCTCAAGGTGGGATATACCCTGGAAAGAACACCCATCCATCAAACTCACACATTCCCAACTTTCCCAGAAGACAATTAACCTACCAGTATGTTTTTGAATTGTACTGTAGAAGGAAACCACAACATGCAGAGGAAACCCACAAGAACAAGTGGAGAGCATATAAACTATTGAAATAGCAGTCGAGGTCTGGGATTGACCTGCTAACCATGCTAACCACTGTGCCACCCCCAATGAGAATTCAAGAACAAAAAAAATATTTATAATAATAATAATTGCTTATACTTATATAGGACACTCTATGGACACTCCACGCAAAGCGCTTTACAGGTAATGGGGACTCCCCTCCACCACCACCAATGTGCAGCATCCACCTGGATGATGCGACGGCAGCCATAGTGCGCCAGAACACTCATCACACATCAGCTTTCAGTGGAGAGGAGAGCAGAGTAATGAAGCCAATTGATAGATGGGGATTATTAGGAGGCCATGATTGGTAAGGGCCAATGGGAAATTTGGCCAGGACACCGGGGTTACACCCCTACTCCTTTGAGAAGCGCCCTGGGATTTTTAATGACCACAGAGAGTCAGGACCTTGGTTTTACGTCTCATCCGAAGGACGGTGCCTGTTTTCAGTATAGTGTCCCCATCACTATACTGGGGCATTAGGACCCACATGGACCATAGGGTGAGCGACCCCTGCTGGCCCCACTAACAACTCTTCCAGCAGCAACCTTAGTTTTTCCAAGGAGGTCTTCCATCTAAGGTACTAACCAGGCTCACACCTGCTTAGCTTCAGTGGGTTGCCAGTTGTGAGTTGCAGAGTGATATGGCTGCTGGCATAAGATGAATGCATAAATATTCAGACCAGTGAACTCGATATTTGGTGGCAGCAACTTAGGCAGCAATAACTGTACAGCTGCAGGTTGTTTTGGATAAGTCTCTGCCAACTTGGTACTGTACATGGACGTGTTGCAATTTGTCCCCATTAAAACTTGCTAAATCACTCTAACATTGCTTAGGGATTGTTTATGGATAGTAGTTTTCAAGGGTTTTTCACAGATTCTCAGTTAGATTCTCAGATTCTGGGCCACTCAAAATAACATAAATTTTTGCAAACCACTCCAGGGTAGCAGTAGCCTTGTGCTTTGAATCAATGTCCTGCTGTTTTTCTCCCAGTTTTATGTCTGAAACAGATTTTTTCTATGATTTGAAGGTACTTTTCCATATCGACAAATTTCCTAGTCTCTGCTCATGAGAACCTGCATTATAACATAATCCGGCCATGACCATGCTTGACAGCAGGGAGGGTATTGACTGAATGCGGCCCTAAGTTGGTTTTGTGTCAAATGTATTACTGTATGCCTTGCATTTAGATTTAAAAAATTGAAATTTTGTCTGTCTGACCACAAAACCCTTTGCCAAATGTTTGCAAAATAAAGTAGCTTATAGTAAGGTAAGTGCTTTTTTGCAAAACCTCGTATAGCTCATACAAGCCCCTTTTGTTTAAAGGAGTAACTGAAATTTTGTTAAGCCATGAAGATTTTCTCCCATTTTATCCACTGAACTCTGTAACTGTCAAAGTCGCCATTAGCCTCGCAGTGGCACTCCTAACCGTTTCCTCCTTGCCAGGCTGTTTATTTGAGATGATCTAAGCAGTTCTGGGTGCTTTACACTTTAATGATTAATTTTACCATGCTCAAAGAGATATTATGGGCCTTTGAAATTTTTTTATACTTCATGTGAACCACGAAACAAATTAATAACCTTTTAAATTAATTATATTTTTTATTTTTGTGTTAAATGCGTGGAGTAGGTTTTAGATATTGATTTAACAGATATAAATTGCCATGAGATTTGAGGCAACAAAATGTGATAGTGGCAAGCATCTGATCACTTTTTAAGGCACTGTACAGTATGTTCTATACATGTATATGGAAAATTTGATGTAATTCTAATCAGAAACTTAATCTTCATCTCACGTTCATCTGTCTGCTTAGAGAATTATTATTTCAAGTATTCCACTTTATCCAACACACTGTACTTTGACTGGATAGTATTCACACTGACCACTAGATATGCCCACATGGTTATTCGTATTGAATGTTTAAAATCAGTAACAGGTTTATATACAGTACATGGTCATAAATAGGTGGGTTTTCTTTTTCTTTTTCTTGCAAGTGGAATTATTAACCTCTTTTTAAAAGATGAAGTACAACAACTTTGAGATATACAGTTTGTTCCAAATCCCTATAATTGATTTTTAAGTCCCTGAAACCTGAGCAATGAGTTGTAGGGGACATACTGTGTAACTCCATTTCTTCACCTGCAGCTTCAAAAAGATAAGAATTTAACAAGCATTTCAAGGAAATTGAGTTGTATGGCATCCATCCTAAGTATCCAATCCCTCTAATTTTAAGTTACTGGATCACATTGAACTGTTTATAGACAAACTCTGTCATTGCTACTTTTCTATTCCAGTCAGTCCCACACTCTGATATTTCTGCATGTGATAAGCTTGCGACAGCTTCAGATTTTTTAGTGTTTATACAAGGTTCTTGCACTTGTTGATCACAAGTGTAAGAACCTTGTATAAGAATATTTTCTTCCAGTAGAGTGTGGAAAACCTGAAAATGTAGCATTCTTACCATTCTGTTGAGCTACTGTACGAAAATAAAACTGAAAGTAATTTATTAAGCACAAGATAATGGAATAGACAAGACAGTAATTGATTAATTAATCACGCAATTGGAAGATGCATTGCTCATTCACAGTTATTTTTTATAAACAAAACTTTAGAGCAGTACACTCAACTAAAAGGGAAAAGTACGGTGCAAATAATTTGATCTTTTAACCCTTTAGTTAAAAAAATCCCTACTTTCCCTCCCCTTGACCCAGGGCATCTGCATTGTCTCTTTTATCCTTCTTACAAGTGAAGAATTAAAATAATTCAAATAAGGACATTGGATGGAAATATTTAACAGGATGAGTAAGCCGATAATAACATTCCCACAAAACTGCCGGTCCCACCATGCTTATCAGCCATAAGTGCTTGATGAACTGGTCAGTACTCGACCCTTCCATTTAGCCATGTCAACAAAGCCCTGAGCACGTGTCAAATGAGTCTAACACAATGCAACCACACCTTCTAATTGTCACAATTGTAGTCCCTCCCTCTTAAGGGCGCTCCGGCTCTTTTCACTTCTGACTTGAATTTGTGCACCTGCCTCCTATCCAGCCCACCTTAAAAGCCAGATGCTCACTCTATTCCGGGCTCTGCATTGCAATGCATCTGGAGCGTCTGGTCCTGTTCCACCCCCCCTGACCCTCCACCGGATCCCGCTCCGGTTTTTAATCCTGTTTGTCTTCGTCTCGGATGGACTGCCCGGCTTTGGACTTTTGCCTCATCTTGGAGATCCCATTGGACTCTGTTTTGGATTGTATGCTCCGGACTCACCCCCCAGAATACCTGCGCAACATGGACACGCCCCCCGTTTTCATTCCCAACTCCTGCGTGCCTTTTTCCCTGTCTTTTCCTCACTCATCCCCGGATCGTGTCGTCTGCATAGGGTCCGGAAAGAACACTTTCATTACACTAATCCTTGTACTTGTATTAACTGTATATTTGGCCATATCTGCAGACTACCTCTACCCCCGAGAAAAAAAAAACATCCCCCTCTCTTAAATTTTAAGAGGCATTAATACTTTGACGTTGGCTATAATGCTTTAAGGTTAATTTAAAAATTGGTAGACAAGGTTTTTTTAAATAAATATTCTAAATACACTGTATGTATGTACAGTATACTGATTCATGCTCTCTGAGCATAGATAAATTGATTGATTCCTCCACTGCATGGAATAGTGAAGTGACTTTTTTTTCCCTACAACAACCTACAACCATGAAATGTTATTAGTTATTACTTTGGTTTAATTCTGACACTCATGTATCTTGATGTTCCTTTAAGATCTGGTGTCTGCATACAGGTATATACTTGTGTTATTATATTACATCATTCTAGCATCCCATTAACATTGTAGATTCTGTTTGGCTTATAATTTGCATTTAATTGCACTTTTTGTTTGATTTACAAAACCCCCCAAAACATCTGAATTATAAATTCCTTACAGGTAATTCTCCTTTCTCTTTTTTACTCTGTAGAAAATAAACAAAAATATGTAACATTCTATCTGAACTTTATTTTTTACCTACAGTACATCTTTGTTCTTCAATTTTTTTGCCTATGATTTCTCCTGGGGGGTGATGTAGACCATGCATAATCTGCTGGATTTCAGAAACAAAAAGGTATTGACTTTTTATATTTATATATTTCTGATTAATGTATTCCCCTTTAGTATATATTATATTATATACTATTATATTATAGTATATATATATTTAACTATGATTATATTTAAGATGCTTTAAAGAAACATTTAGAGATGTTGCTATTTGGAATTTGTATTTGAAACCTACAGATGCAGAAATTCCTTGATATCTGGGATCATATTTATTTTACAAATATTCCCAGTGGTTTAATGATTTACTTTTCTACACATAGTGTACTGGACACATACTGTATATACTTATCTTTAGTCCTTCATGAATGTGTTTCCAATGGAACACTATGGCTTCTTGGTTGGTTGGAGTGTCCAGATGTGTTCTAGAATAGTTGTCCACTATTATTCAGTGTTTTTCCTTGCTTTATCATATATCATTTTGTAAGTAATCTTACAAAATGATAGCCCTGGTTTTGCTCTGTATCAGCAGCAGCAGGTCTATTTGACTGATCTTATCACACCTAAAAGGATATTGACAACCCACATTCCCTCTCCTGGGATGAATTGCCCCTATATTACATATTATTTGTGTCACCTCTCTACTGTTCATATCCAGGATTGTAGGAGGGGTGAGTGGAGACTTTGAGTGAAATCCCTATTGCATGGCATGTCTGTCATAGTTGGATGGCCTAATTTTGGGTTGTTTTGAAAGAAATCTGGTGAGTGTAACATTGTTTGTTTTATATGGGAAATTTTAGATATCACTACATGTTGATTCACAAAAAGAAAAGTATGGATTGCAATTTCTGTCAGTAATATACACCAAAGTGTGTATAAATTGATGTTTTCTGTACCTACCACCTGGGCTATAAGATGACACTTGTCCGCTATACCCTTGTAAGAACCAAGATGTAAGGACAGTGTTTTGAAGTGGTCAGAAAAGCCAAATAAAGAAATAACATGGAATTCATTAAAATAAGTTGTTATATAATGTTTCCTATAAGCTTTAAAAATACAAAGTCATATTTTCAAAACACTTTACATTTAAAGTATATTCTGCCCTGTACCTGTTGCTTGCAGGGATAGGCTCCGGCGCCCCTGCTACTGTGAATTGGATAGAGTGGTTAGAAAAGGGATGGATGGATGAGTATAAAGAACTGTTTTAGTTTGCAGCACATGTAAGTACAGTATGTTGTTCTCCCTGTGTTATTTTGTATTTTGCAACAGTTTTCTTTTCCTCACTTAAGCTCAATTAAAGTACTTTAGGTACTTCCAGTGAAAAACGCTGAAGGGCACTCGAACCAAAGAGGGGTGGAGCATAGATTAAATGTAGGCCACTAAAGTAAAAGTACTTTGGCTCATACTCATTGACAAATGAGCCCATGAAAAGACTGGGTGCAACCCTCTCTTCTCTCACCCTACTCTGGGTGCAGCATTTCATAAAAAGGTAAATATTGTTTTTGTCATCATACGTACTTTTGGACCAATATTTATTAATATATATTGTATATGTTACATCTTGATGATACTGTTGTACTGTTGACATAGAATGTTATTCATATATAAAAAAATCATTCATATATTGCACATTTTGTATGAACTTAGATAACGGTACATCGTTACAAATACGATGTAAATACATCGTCTGTTAATAATATGTTTTTGGAGTACTGTACACTAAATGTGTGTATGTACTAGCCTGTAAAATGTTCTTTGAAATATGTGCACAGATAATCCCAAAATTCTAAACTAAGCAGTAGCATTCAAATTTTAATCTATAAACAGACGACAGTGTCTAGAAAAGACAGTTGGTTGTCATCATGTTATGTTTTAGAAATGCTATTTTCTATTTTTTTCTATTATGGAGAAATCAGAATGTTTGCAGTTTAATGGCTTAATACTGTGTTTTTATTGCAAAGAAGAATTTTTTGGGTATTAGAGTTCAAAGAGACAACAAAACATTTTATGACATTTTAACATTTTATCATTGTATAAGTGTGGTTGTTTGAATGTAAAAGACCTGATGAATTGAAAGTGAAGCATCATCCAAACCATTATTAAAAAATGGTTATTAAAAAAAACTGTCTGAGAAAAATAGAATATACTGTTGAAAAAAGGATACCTGTGAGTCATGCCCCAAGGACATGAAACCACAAATGTTAAAAATATTCCTTTTTATATTCCTCAGAACCAATAGTAGGTTAAGAATTACCACTGAACCACAATACTTGTTGGGAAGGATAAAAGGCGTGCTGTTTGGATACTTTTTAGAATTTTCATGTGTTTTTAGAACTAATGCATAGTGATTCAGAAAATTTCAATTGTGAAATGAAATTTACAGTATATGAGATTATTAGACATTTCAGTCACTCTGATGAATTCTGATAGGCTATCACCAAAATAATACACACATACTTTATATTAATGTTTTTTTTTCTAATTACCTAACAATTAAGCTTTATTATTTGAATTTAAGATTTTTAAGCATAACCTTTTCTGTGGTGTCATGGAACAATACAGTACATAGACAATATCTTGAAGTTGTTTTGTAAATTCTGAATTGGTAACATTAGCAATTTTCTGACCACTTTTTTCCAATTCAGGATCACAGGGGGAGCCGGAACCTATCCTGGCACGCAAAGGGCGCAAGGCAGGGCAAAACCTGGACGGGACATCAGTTCATCACAGGACAGACATACAGACACAAAACTACACCTAGGGTCAGTTTTCCCAGAATTAAATTAACCTACCAGTATGTTTTTGGACTGTGGGAGGAAACCCATGAGAACATGTGGAGAACTCCACACAGGTAGCACCCGAGGCCTAAAATATAATCCAGAGCCCTAGTGCTGCAAGGCAGAAATGGTAACCAGTGTGCCACCGGCCCGAATTGGTAACACTTTTTAAAAATGGTAATTAATTTTGAATTCCATAAGGTATTCATGTTTTATTTCTTTTGTGATATGAAGTCACAATCCTAAAACAGACAGAAAATGAAAATAAAAATAATAACATGTACAACAGATAGAAAACAATGTCTACTATACAGTATGGTGAATTGGTAACATTCTCTAAAAAACACCACAAAGTCACAATGAATTCCATCAGAATTCAGAGGATATAACAAATTCATACTTTATTCCTGTGATATTGTGTTGGAATTGTATGGTATTGAAAAAAATGTATGTTATTATTGTGGTTATTACACTATTACTAGTGTTGTCAACTAAACAGTGTTGCTTTTCTGTAATAATGTTCTGTTAACACGTGGTTAGCATTGGTAATGATAAGATTGGGATGATATTTTCTGGTAAACGATATGCATTATATTTTTTTATACATTTTTTTCATAGCTCATCTATCACATTTCAAAACCATGAGGATTTATTCAGGTGTTGCCATAGCTACATTACTGTCCTGCATGGTGCTCATATTCTTCTTCAGTAATGAGGCAGAAGAAGAAGCACAAAGTAAGTTAATATTGTTTTTTACAATGAAGTAATCTTTTTGCTAAATTACACTATGTGAAAAACTGCAAGTATAATGCAAATTAAACTGAAGCAGTGTAATTGACCTGCATGTCAAATGCACAATTTTAAAATATTTCTTATAGGTTTTTTACAATTTAAAGGGACACCCTTAAAACAAACACCTGTTTTCTCAAATAAGTAACTAAACTTAAATAAACAATATATTTTGTGAAGCCTGAACCAAAGAGTTAGGACATGACAATTACATTCTGCTTTTGAAATAATTTATCCATAGTCAGGACGTTGCATGGTACACAGTTTTATCTTATTTGGTTTTGACTGTTAAGTGTATAGAGTATGTAGAATACACACTCTATTACACACGGTTTCTGAAATAACGATGTACAGGATATACATAAAAATACAGTTATAAAACAAAGTAACTAACAAAATGATCTACTTTAAGTCAAAATAAAATACATTTAAAGCCTGGAAATACAAACTGAGACATACTGTACTTTAATAGACTGAAAGTACACTGATAATAGACTGAATTCTCTAAAAAAGCTTTGAATTGGTCAAGACTCATGCACCATTTTTTCCTCTTTTCCTCTTGTGTTTTCAAGGCAACCTGAAAAAGATTGGGGATTCCATTATCTCCTCCGCTTTCCAAGAAAGTCTTCACATGGTAGACAGAGCTATATTCAACACTATGAAAGGGTATGGCATTTTTCCCTTCAAGGCTGCAATACATTAAATAGTTGAATCTAGAAGCTGCTAGCTTAATTTTGACAATCATTGCTTGTGTAAATTCCCCTACTTGTTCATAGTATTTTTAATGTAAAATAAGCATTTAAATTCTATCTGGTCAGCAGATCATGTTGTCATCCATCCATCCATTTTTTAACCACTACTTTGCATGGAAGCCAGAGTCTAACCCGGCAAGTAAAAAGAGCAAGGCAGGGCATGCTCTGGAAAGGATGTCAGTCTATTGCAAGGCAGAAAGGCACACATACTGTAGAAGTATTCTCAACCAAGGGCCAAGTTTTCCAGAAACAAATTAACCTAAACTGTAGGTTTTTAAACTGTAGAAAAAACTGGAACACCTGGTGGACACCCACACAAACAGAGGGAGGACCATATTAAGTCCATGCAGATAATACCTCAGTCTGGAATTGTGCCCAGGTCCCTAGCGCTGAAGGCAGAAATGCTAACCACTGTGCCGCTGTGCTGTCTGTAATTTTATCATCTTTGCAAGGAATTGATTTTGCCTTTATATTTGACATTCAGGAATCATAACCAAGGCACACTCCAATCCCCAGTGCAGATTTTATCATTTTTCAAGCAAGCTGAACCAGAGACTCAAGAGATATCAAGAGCTGCAGAACTTTTAGAAACAACTTTACACATTTTAAAGAGCAGAGCACCTAAGAGAAATAAAAGAACCATTATGATAAAAGGTGAGTACAGCTATATCTAATTATTTCTTACAGTTAAGTCAATTGTTAGTTAATTATTATTATGATAAGAGAATTAAACATCAATAATATCTATTTTCTTTGTACCAGTACAATTCTGAAAGTGTAAGTTGTGTAACCTGAAGTGCTCCTTCAAAGTAGTTGCATTGAGAAAGTCTGTTCATACTGTATTCCTTTCTACATTTTACACAATACAAACCCAGCCCTGATCATTTCAAGACACACTTATCTGTATGTTGTTGTGCAGAAAATACATAGCTTAGATTTATATTTGGGAAGTGGTCTATAACATAACTCCAAGATTTTTATTTACTATGTTTTTGTAATTGTGTAACATTTTTAAAAGTATGAAAACAGGGAACAGTCCTTCACATAAATTGCAGAGTGGCTTCTAATACTTCTAATATAATATACACTTAAACATTATAGAAACCATGTATTGCATAAACATTCTGCATATTTTTATGGTTTATGTCGTTAATATCAAATAATGTAATGATGATATCTTTCTCATTTTTATATGAGCCCCTTTTGTGGAATGAGAGGGATATACAGTACAATAGTTGACCCACAGACTTTTTTCACACCTCAACCACTTAACTCTGTATCTCTTACATAGTTGTTATTGGCCACACAGTATCATTCCTAACTCCTTTCCTCTTGCACAAGTGCCACGTTTGGAGAGAAAGCATGGTATAGGCTGTCAGGGTGCTTTGCACTTTTTGATTGATCTCATCATGCTCATAGAGATATTAAGGGTCTTTGAAATGTTTCTATCCAATTGTCCTGATTTGAGGCTTTAAGCAACTTTAGTTGTTTTGAATGCTCCTTGGTCTTCATGGTTGGATCTTTGCTTCTTGAAATTCACTTCTGAAATGATGGACCTTATAGAGATACAGTAGGTTTAAGTATTCTTAATTAATCCAAACCACTCTTATTACATTTTTGGAACTTTTTGGACTAAATGCAAGAAGGAATTTTATCTATCTCACATCTAATGCAGTGCATCACTCAGTCAATATCATCCCTACTATGATATATAGTTATGTTATTTTATGCTGTGGAGCTTGTCAAGATGTTTGGTAACATAAATGGAACAAAGTACAATACAAGTAACAGTACAAAGGTCTGTGACATTTGAGGCTTTTCTTGCATGAACATTTCCTTTTAGATTTATCCATAAGGTTTCAATAGGGTTTTAGGTGCAGACATTGAACTGGGCATACCAAACACACAAATTCCTTCTTATTCAGTTGTTTTGTTAAAAGATCTGTTTATATGTTTAGGATCATTGACTTGCTACATGACCCTCTTTTGGTTTAGCTTAAGCTGACAAATGGATGACATGACATTCTGCTCTGGATTTTCCTGGTACAATGCCATCCTGTCAATGATTACAAGCAGTCCAGGTCCTGAGGCAGGCAAACCATGATACCATCCTTAAGAGCAGGGATTGGGTACTTTTCTTTGAAGGCAGTATTTGGTTTTCATCAAAATGTTTCTTATTGTGCTCCAAAACTTTGGACTATCTCGAGAACATTCTTTCAGTAGCTTTGTGAATAGTCCAGGTGCTCCTTGCCATTCCTGAGTCAAGCAGCAATGTTCCTTTTTGAGAAAACGGTTTCCCCCTTGATATCTTCCCATGAAAAACATTCTAATTTAGTATTTTCATGATTATTGAGGTATGAACACTGATATTAGCTTCAGAGAGAGTGGTTCTTGTTATTATTCAGGGATTCTTTGTTACATTATGGATGATTTTCCAAGTTAGTCGTTGGAAGATCTTGGCAGGACGACTTGGCAGTCCTGAATAGGGTTACAGTACCTTGAATAATATTTTTCATTTGTAGACTATACAGTACATTGAATTTGTAAGGATGGATTACCAAAAGTTTAGAAATGATTGTGTAACCCTGTCTAGGTGATGAAATTTGATTGTGACATGATGTGGTTCCACAGGTGAAGAGCAAACTCTCAAAGATTCTCACCATTATACAGGATAGGGGCTGCCCAAACTGAGTTGTTATTTGCTTGTTATGAATTTAAGCACTTGGTTCTAATTAACCCCTTAATTGTTATAAGTAAACTAGGGATTCGCTTATTATTTCACATATGTTGATTCTTAATTATTCTTTTTTCCACTTCATTTACCACTGCAACTAAAAACAACATTGAAAACATTGAACTGTTGTTGGTTTTAGAAAGCACTAGTTTTGATACAACAAGGGTGTCATGATAAAACAAATTAATTCACAGTATTACATTGAGACAAGAGACAACTTTTTCCCCTTATGATCATATTAAATACCAGCTGCTTATTCTAGAAAAAGCCGCATTCCACCATTTTGTTGTGTGCTGATTTTTCCAAATAACTTTCAATTTACACATTTTAACTATATACAGTAAGAATCTGTAACCATCTACTAAACTAAGAATTAGCAAAAGGTCATCACGCAATACAATTGCTTCTTCATGAACTAATTTATCAAGCCAAACATTAAAGCAGATAGGAGAAGACGAAGAGACATGGAAGTAAGTTATACGCTTAGTTGATTAGTACTACAGTATATGCCAGATAATGAATCCATTGTACTCTTGCGTTTAAATTTTGCTATGGAATTTTTTTTTTTGAAAGATCATCTTTCCATGAAGGACCTGAAGCTGATTGCAAACCTGTCTGGATGTTTTCCTTATATGCAGCCTCCTATCTGCCCAAATGGATGTCTGGCTAGGAAATACAGAACTATCAGTGGAGCCTGCAACAACAGGTTTTTAATTACAATGATTCTGACGATTCTGACATCATCCATTAGTCCATCCAGTTTCTAACCACTATATCCAACACAGGGCTGCAGAGGAGATGGAGCCTTATCCAGCAAAGCAAGAGATGCAAGGCAGGACACACCCAGGGTGGGGAGCCAGGCCATCACAAGACACACACAGGCCCAGACACAGACACACACCCTCACACCAGGGCTAATTTTCCCAGAAGCCAATTTAAGTAATATGTCTTGGGGCAGTGCAAGGAATCCGGAGCACCAAGAAACCCACAATAATTTGGGAAGAATATAAAACTCCATGCAGATAGCACCCCAAGAATTGAATCCACATGTGTGAGTGAGTGTGTGTGCCTTGTGATGGACTCTTGTCCTGATTGGGGTATATCCTCCCTTGCACCCCTGGTTTCTGGAAAGGTCATCTGCTCCCCCTTGACTTCCCCTCTTCTTTTGTATTGGCTAAAGAGGGTAGAAAAGGGATGGATGCCTTGATGTAAGTTTTAAATTTTGAAATATTTATAACATTCTGATTGTCTTTTTTAATGCTGGATTGCCTAGAACTTGTTAATGATACAGTACGTCAACAACCATCTAACACACCACCTAAGCTAACAGAATATCTTTAAACTGCCACCATCCAATTCTCTTATTCCATATTCATGCTATTACATTCCACTTCTTGTAACCACTCTCAATCATTAGTGGTATATTAGTAAATATATTTTTTCAGAAAATTTAAATATTTTTCTTGACTTTATTGTATAGTTTCAGTAAATATGTAAAAACATAACATATTATCACAATTCCCTGATGGTTTTCTCTCCGTTGCTTAGTCTACAGTATCATTATTGTTTGAAAAGCCTACAGTACATCAAATAGTCTTTCTTACAAATTAGTTAGAAACCAGTTGTTGGCCACACCTGTATCTACTATTTCTGTTCCCCCTGCTGCGCTTATGTTTTTATTAATTCTATGATAACCACTTCTTCCTTAAAACATATCTTCCTTATTTTATTATATACGTCCTTAATATAATTTAGATATCATTTTCATGGTAGCATGCTCCCCATCCTACTTTTTTATTTGCACATTTTTTTAATTCACAGCTTTATCCGCTTTATTTTTGATGAAAGATATATATTTTTTCATGTTCAAAGTTTAAATAACTTGAGTTAAATTCAGAAATTCATTAGTTGAGAATTAATCTAATGTACCGCAATACTTAGAATGTAGCATAAGGTTATGATTTTTCAATGTGATGAATTCCTAAAACCAAACTGCCAATGACTGGTGCTAATCTCAGGTATGTCCTCCTCCAGAAACCACTCCCAGTGGGGGGCAGCCAGCACTGCTCTGGCCCGATGGCTTCCTGCGGAATACGAAGATGGGCGTAACCAACCTAAGGGCTGGAATGCTGGATTGTTGTACAATGGCTTTCCACTTCCTCCAGTAAGTACAGTATAAAACAATAAATATCTGCATATATATGTATATATAGAGAACAATAATACTGTTGTATTTATTCCAAAAAAAAACCTGAGGTAGTAAAATACAGTAAATCTGAAACATTTTTCTGTAAAAAAGCATTGTGTCATGAAAGATAAGACATTGGTTTAGTTCACAATCAAGAAGAAAAATAAGTAAAGTAGCATATGATATGCAACTCTAACACAGTACTTACAGTAAATAATAATAATAAAAAGACTGTATGCTGTATGTTTCTTTAAGCACTCCTAATGGTGCTCAGATAAAACAATACAGCTCTCCGATTGTCATCATAAATCAATTTTATTAAAGGTAAATGCAGAATAACATAGATGAAAGCCATTCTTTAGTAGGATCTAAGGTTTGTTTTAAAAAAGCCATCGCTGTAAGTATACAGTACCTCACATCTGATTATTTAACCTGCCCTGTCAACTGTTAGTAAATGACTACAAATCAGCAGATAAAGTACTAGTGAAGCAACAAAGAAGGGCAGCAGGTTTAATATTCTAGAAAACTATTTTAAGTATTATTTGGTTAAAAACCTGCACTTTGTTAACATTTGAAAGACATTTCATTCTGACAGAAATCTCATAATGGATAACTTCAAAAGAGAAAATATTTCATTTCTAACAAAAATAAAAACCTTTGGAAAATAGTGTGGACATCATTACAAGAAAATCCTGCTGTCAGTAGAGCTCATAGTGATATTATTTCAATTAATAGTTTCTGTTTGTTATTTGAAAAAAAATAACTGAAGCACATTTTGGTTTATTCATGTATTGCTGTATGTGTGTTGATTACTAATGCAGTTGTTTTTCTCATGGGTCGCTTTTCCCTCATCAGTTATCAAATGGATTAACTGGAGCTGAATTTAACAGCTCTTAGTTTAAAAACAGTCTGATCTCCATTTATCTGTCTGTCAGTGGAAGAGAGGCACATTTCTGGGGAACGAACAAATCGTCCCTTCAGCATACATTTTCTGTTATAAGTTCCAAACCACATACAATATACATTGTTTTGAGGAAAGAATAACTGTAAAACTGTGCTCTGTTAAAAGGAGTTACATACTGTAGCTTAAAATAAAATGACATTCCTAGCTTAACTATTCTCCTTTTCCTTCACAGAATGTCTTTGTTAATTATCTGTTTTATGGGGTTTCAATTATCTTAGCTTGTTAATTAATTCCCATGTAATATATTAATAATAATATTATTCTGATGTTGTATAATGCTTTATTATTTCTATAATCTATAATGACAAAACCTTTGAACTAATATAATTAAAAATAATGTTAGAATCCTAAGACTTCAGGATTCTAAAACCAATCACAATTATTTAAAAAAGAGAAGGTTATTATATGTAAATATATACATATACAGTATATGTTATTTAATTATATTTATTGAATATATATAAACAGGTCCGGGATGTAAGCAACAATATAATGCAAACTTCAAATGACCAGATTGTGGAAGATGACTCCTATTCCCAAATGATTGTTGACTGGGGCCAATACATAGACCATGATATTTCATTCACCCCTCAGACCACAAGCAAAGCCAGTTTTGTGGAAGGAGTGGATTGTCAAAATACATGTGAAAACTTAAATCCTTGTTTTCCTATTAAGGTAGGTCTTCCATTAAAAATAAAAGGCACCACAATAACACAATAACTTGTAAGCCTTTTAAAATAGTTTTTGTTTTATATATTTACATTTAGAGAACATTAATATTCAATACAGCTAAATTATTGAAATATAAATCATATTGCTCATTGTTCTGAAGAGTCTAAAATAATTTAAAGGATATTTTTCATCTTAATTCTCATACTCTATCTTTCTCGGGACAAGAATAATGAATAATACTGCAACTTTTATATGTTCAACAAAGGTATATTACTCATCAGTTTGAAAATAGGAGAATATAATTTGCTGAACAAAGGGAAAATGCAGACAGATGCTTTTGTCCCAGGGCTTTCCCAAGTAAATTGTTGAAGACATTACATAGTTTCCTGACATAAAGATGATCTATATAATTAATTTATTTTAAAGTATTCAAAAGCATAGGTACTCTTTAAAGACAGAAAAAGCAAACAATTAAATAATAAGGTCACTAGAGTGGTAGTGCAAGGAAATGTGTACATTACAGTATGTTCTGAAAAGTCTTGGGTGTAATTCAAATAAATGAAAGTCCTACAAAAGTACAGTACTAAATCTTTTTTAACATTCAGACCAAATTATTATTTTATTTCCACTCATTTTGTCCAAATTATTACTCAGAGAACCTTCATTTATTTATTTTTGGCTTAAACGCTATCTCCATTTCATAATATAACAGTAGATACTCAAAGGTCTTAAATAAGTTTGTGATATTAACGTATATTAAGAGGCTCACAATTAAAAAAAAAGCTACTGTATAAAACATTTGATATTATACTGTATTACAGGCAGCCTTTTTTCTGTGATATTTGAATTAAATTATGAGATTTCTAAAAGGCTATGACGCTGGATTTTAGGTAAATGTTTCTAATGTATGCATAGAAACATTTTCAACCATGCAATGATAAATTTAGTCAAATCTCAATTAACAAGACCAAGGGAAAGCTAGAATGTGATAATTCTACATTAGGAGCTTTTGTTCCTGATGATTTTATGTCGTTTAAGTTATGCATTCAGGGTTTTCATTCAGTAATGCATACCAGGTGTGAAAGATCTTGCCTTCTGGTAAAGACTTTAAGGACCTTCATATTGTATCATTGCTCTTTTCAAGCCAGCTAGTGTAGGACCTCTTCCTTAGAGATAATATTATTACAGAGTGATTATCTAATTCAGGTGCTGCAGTCTACTCCACAGGGTTAGCTAAAGACAATCTGTTTCACTTCCCTCTCTTATAACAGGCATTACTTTCTACTCCGTGAATCTGGGAATATCTGAGCCCTTTAGTTAGGACATGTCCCACTATTCCTCTAACATGTCTTACACCCCAGAATAGATTATTTACAGTGATTTGTGCTTGATGTCTTTTAATTTTAACTCATAAGCATAGGATAGTCTGTTGACCCTTTAAACCCAAATATTTTCTAAATACATTATTGTACTCCCTTGAGTTGCTTGTCATTTGCCAGGCTGAGTTGAATAACCTGCAGCTGTAATCTCCCTTGTTTATACTTTTATACCAATTACACACGTACTGTAATTGTGTAGAAAATGTCTATTTTTGCTTCTGTACAGCAACCTCTAGTGGCTATCTTCTTGTCATTACATACTTTCCAGTCTGACACTTTGTCCTATTAAAACATTCCCTGCTAGACTGAAGGAGAATACATTACTTCATAGTGGTCAAAATAAATATTCAATTGAATGTCTCTTTTAGAAACACATCCCTTTGCAGATCATATAACAATAAGCCTTTCATTCCAAAACACAAAACATAATCAGCAAGTAATCTAATGAGTCACTGTCATTGACATTTGGAGATGTTCAATACATTTACTGAGAGCAGAGGATGAAAGAAGACTGTTATTAAAGGAATATCCTAGTGTAAATACAATGGCAGTAAACATTTTACTTAAAATATACTTTGTATCTCTACATAACTTCCAGAAATTTAAATAATGCAGAAATAATATTTCAAAATCAATGATTTTCTCTCTTACACACAGATTCCACCGAATGACTCATTTTCTGGAACGAGAGACTGTTTACCTTTTTTCCGTTCTTCTCCTGCCTGCTTCACTGGTGATGAAGCTGTGCTCTTTGAAGATCTCAAAATGTTACCTCAAAGGCAGCAGATGAATGCCCTCAGCTCCTTCTTGGATGCCTCTACAGTTTATGGCAATAGCCCATCCATGGTGAGCAAGCTTCGGAACTTTTCAAGTCAAGAGGGCCTTCTTGCTGTGAACACAAAATTCACAGATAGTGGGCGCTCATACTTACCTTTCGTGAGTAAAACCCCCTCTCCGTGTGCACAAGACCCAAGGGATGCTGGTGGGGAAAGGATTGAATGCTTCATGGCTGGAGACACTAGGTCAAGTGAAGTAATCTCCCTGTCTGTTTTGCACACTCTTTGGGTCAGAGAACATAATCGGATTGCTAAAGCTCTAAAAAAGCTAAACCATCATTGGACTGCAGAGACTACATACCAGGAGACCCGCAAAATCATTGGAGCTTTGCATCAGGTTGGTCACACTCCTAATTCTGGCCTTGTCAAGCAAAATTAGTACTGTATATTCTTAATTGGTTATTTTCTATAAGCTATTTTATTTACAAAATGAGTAATCCAGTTTATTTGTATTCAGTTTATTTTTAAAATGTACTTAAAACAAATCTAGTGAAATAATTGTTTCTTGCAATGAAGTTTTTACTTCATCTATATTTAAAGTATTGAAATAATAAGATCAACAATGACCTTTAGGATTCTATTACTATGCTAATATGGAGCACTTTTCTTACCATAATCTTTTAGTCACTTGTCTAAAACCCAAGGATACCAATGTATGTGGGAGCAGAAATACAACATGAGATAACCAGTAACCAGTGCAGCAAAGAGGAAGTAGAGAAACAGGAATGTATTTTTCACTGGATTTCCTTTTATTGCACAATTTCATAGCCTTGCTTCCTATATGGTTTGCAGCTTCTCTGCTCCAAATACAGTATCTCTCAGTACTCCCCTTAGTCTTCTCTGACCTGCAGTACATTAATCCCAATCCCAAAACAATCTTTCTTTCGTCAATCGGTCTTTCTTACTTTTTTTTGTGCTACACAAGACAAAAAGATTACCTACTAATGTGACTTCATAATAATAAAAACTGCACCTATAAACTTGCTGAAATATTAAATAAGTATCATACTACAGTATCCACTTCTTAACAGCTTCAGAGACCAGGGTTTGATACTGGTGTGCATGTGTGGAATGTGTATTTCCTCCCCATATACTGTACCCCATAGTGGTTTCCTCTTACCACCAAAAAACATCTTAAGTTTGACTTACTGACATACTGTAGGATGGATGGATGTAGACTGAACCCAGCAATACCCATTTCTATACTCCTTTGAACACATTTACAGTATATTACTACAAGAGAATAAAATATCTTGCAGCTTAGAAAAATATGTGCTGAGAAATGCTTAATGTATCTACTGTATATACTGTACTAAAAAAGAAAAAAACAAATTCACATAGAGCATTTTATATTCAATAATATGAAAAAAGAAAACATAATGTTAACATATACTGTATTAACATCCATAAAAATGGAAGTAATTTATCTAAGTATCATAGTTCTTATCTCCATAATTCCAAATGGTGTCATTTTAATATCTGACATTTTCTTGTAGAACAACTTTTGTTTTCTTCCTACACAAATCGATTCTGTCATTTGATTACAATGCTGTAACAAAGCATTACATGTGAGGCACTTTAATCCTACTTCATGTCAAAAAGTAAATTATATATTTCCCGTATCCATCATACTTGGTTTAAACAAAAACCCAGTATTACGTCTGACTGATATTTATCTTTTCACTGTGCCAAAGATTACATTATGCACTTCTTTGGTTAAAGTATTTAGAACATGATTAATGCTGCTCTTATAAAACAATACATGTCAATAAAAAATATGCTGTAAGATTAATTTAGCTCATTAATATCTGCTGCTTTCAAATTACTTTTGTATATGTAGATAGAAATTTAACAATCAAGCTATTTCATAGTATAAATGAATTAAAATCAATGTTTTATTTTTTAATCAATTGTTATAAATGAAGTAGACAATTCAAGGGAAATATAATTAATTTATCCTGATGTATCTTAAAAATATTTTAAAGATGTACTTAACAGTAAGCTTAACTGCACATCCTTTTATAGAATAAAACACAGAAATGTAATTACTTAAATGTAGAACTACAGAAATTTAATTAATTAGATGAAATAACAAATAACAGTTTTGGCTAGGGGAGGAAATTAATGTGAGGGTAGGACATTTTTAAAAGATACTAAGGAGAACCAGGGGTGAGCAGGAAATTGTAAAAGCCTAGAGTGGGCATCTACTCTTCACAGAATACCTTAAGCAGTATGTGTTATACATCAAAAGTAATATTATTGCTTAGGAAAGGTATATTATATTACAGAAAAAAGCAGCTGCAATAAAAGATAAAGAAGAATGTTTATAGTTTTTTTTCTGTTTTGCATCAATATGTTTAAAAATATCATGGTGTAGCGTTGATCCTAACCAACCATCAATGCACATTCTATCTAATTTGAGATACTGCTTTCCCATTTTCAATTAAGTTGACATTACCTGTTTTGCTTTAGGAACTTTTCTCTACAACAACTTTCTCAGAACCTCAAAACAAGTTAACACTGTGACCTGTCAAATCAGACTTAGTTGTGCAGAAAAATGCTGTGCAGCAAGCTGTTCAGTTCACATAAATAAGGGTTTGCACATTCCACTAATATTGCAGTAAAAGGCCTTTAACAAACCAGCACAGTAATAATTCCAAGTACTTTAAGGCACACTTACATCCATATTTTGCCCATCCACATGGTGTCAGGCAAAGCCTGGGCCAAGAAAAATTATTTAAGCTTTTAGAACGTTTACTGTTGGCCTCAAGCTCAACTCAATTCAATGCAATTGAACTGATCCCTTCATCACATCCTCCTAAAGATTACTGCACTACGTACTGTAAATGTAGAGGCACATGTTTTAAGAAGATTCATTGTTATAATAGAAAGCTGCAATACTTTATTATCTTCTTTTCATTTGTTATTTGGTACTGTATATTTATTTTTTATTTGTAGTGTATGATATATACTGTACTGTATGTAATTCCTGAGATCATCCATCTTTGTTTTTCACTGTAAGGTCTACAGTTTTTTTTTTTGTAGTTCAGCCACATATTGCAACATAATACAGCACATACAGTAAGTGTTAAACAGTATGCCTGCAGTGCACTGCAAAGAGAAAAAAACTATTCCTCCACAAAAAAAAATAACTTTCCTCATGGAAATTATTTTGGGAAAAATCAAATGAGAATTTTATTTTGTTTTAAAAAAGAAATTACTAACTTCAGATTGTTCAAGTTGAAGGTCACTTTTAATGTATGGATTGCTTTTATTTTCTCATAAAACATTCAACACATTTACAGCAGGTGATCACCACAGAGAACTTTAAGAAGATACAACATCAATAATTACAAAATACTGCATCTTTAAGTCTTCTAGCTGCTTTATCCAATGCAAGCTCACAGAGGAGCCAACGTCTATCCTGGTGAGCAACAGGTGCAGGTTGGGATACACCTTAGATGGGAGGCCAGTCTATTGCAGGGCTCACACAGATACAGACCAGTGTGTCTTTGGACTGTGGGAGGAAACCAGAGCACCTGGAAGAAACCCACATGAACACATGAACACAGAAAAAACATACAAACTACACACAGATAGCACCCCAGGTCTGGAATTGAACCAAGGGCACCACTGATATGACGCAACCAGTCCTCCACTGTGCCATCCTTGTTTGTTTGAAACAGATACAATTTATTCAATGTGATTATGTTCTGCACATTGTATGTCTTCTGCATAAGACTACTTAAATGCAGGTTTTCCCCCAACAAATATGTTTTAAAACATCTTAGTCTAACACTAATACTGTACAGTATATTTACAGTATGACTTACTGTAGAGTTGTGATCAATTTGTATTTTGAAACTTAGCTTGGAGAACTTTGTTTTCAGTATTTGCATTTTTCATTATCTGCAGATAGTTCAGGAATATATCCCCCGTGACTAAGCAGGACCTAGTGAAGAGGGCTTGTTCTATGCTGTAGGCTGTGAGCCTGTAAGTGCTACAGCAGAAACATGCATTGATATGAATTTCGCTCTTTATTTCTCCTTTCAGTGTGGAATTCACCTCTACTTGTTCCTTTTGCAGCCAATCTATTCCCACACCTCCTCACTCTTAACTTTTCATAATAGAGTAGACTGAAAGGCATTCGAATGAAGCAGAGGAGTTTTGCAACAGTTTTTACTTAACAAAAACAAAATACAGACTGATTTTTGTCTTAGGCAGAAAAACGTGGACATCACAAAAGGTTAGGGTACATACTGTATGCTAAATTAACATTCAAACCCATTATCTAATTATAAGAGCTTACAAACCCAAGAGGTTTACAACAGGGGAGGATTTTTTTTCTCTGAACAAGGTGAATATTTCATATTGAAAAATTATGTTCACTATCTGTCCATCACGTTTCTTACAGTTTATAGTAATGATTGGATACAACATGGAATTAACATAACAGTAAAGAAAAAACAGTATTTATTTCTCTGTGGGACTCAGACTCCTCTCAGCCAGAAGTAATACTATACATGTACTGTACAGTAGCTCAGCAAGCATAAAGTACATGGCTATGACCGCCAGCAGTGCCTGAGGCCACTCCAGTGCTTCCCAAATGCTTTGAGTTCATGTCAGGTTCATAGAGCGGCAGAACCATCACATGCATGTTGTGCCATGTCAGGATAGTCTGACAAATGCATGCATGTAAACGGTAGCGTGTTTACAATGGCAAAACGATTGTTTCTATAGCATTGCACAGTTAAGGAGACACTAACCACGATCTCCACTGATGCTGTATTGTAGCTCATGCCATGTTACACTTCCATCGCCAAACCAGTCCTTCTTTTCCATTTCAACGTCTTACACTACAGAAGAAAGGGTCCTCCATTTCCCTATGGCATCCTGTCTTCTACTCTGCGGCAGTTCTTGAATTTTGGTTCAGTTATGATTATTGCTCTTATTCGCTAGCTTGTACCCACAGTCACAGGGGGTAGCAAAATGCAAACATTGCCACATCTAAAGTACCAAGTGTGCATACCATTCCAATATATATTTTAAGGTGTAAAATATGCACGTGGACGAAATGCACTTTTCACCTTTGGTTAATTGATTATTCTGAAATGCAGTGAATTAAATATTTCTTTCTGATAATTTTACTGTGCGTATATCTGAGGAAATGTTGGAACAAAAATTATTAGTTACATTATTTATGACTCTCATTATGTATTATGTACAGTATATCTGTCCATCTGTCCATTTCAGGATCACAGATGTCAGTATGTCAGGGGAGCTGGGGCCTATCACCCCAGCAAGCAACTGGCACAAGGCGGGGAACACCCTGAATGGGATGTCAGTCACAGACACAGACACGCACATACTCACACCAGGTCCAAATTTCCCATTTTAACCTACCAGTATGCTTTTGGACTGTGGTTGGAAACCAGAACACCTAGAGGAAAACCACACAAACATGTGGAGAACATACAGTATAAGCTCCACACAGATAGCACCCCTAGTCTAGAATTAAACTCAGAGCCTAAGCGATGTGGGCAGCATTGCTAATCACGCATCACTGAGCTACCTCAGTATGTTATGTGTAATTTATACTGTAATGCACAATTCAGTTTTCATAAGGGGATTTTGATTGTAGAATGGTAAATTGACTAATTTCATATCATTTAGCATTAGAAGATTTCAGAATTAAAAAAAAAATCCTATGTAATTTGAGATACCTACTATTGCAGATGAAATAATGTAACAACTGTTTCACCATACCTAAATAAGTGCTCTGTACAATATTGTACTGTACCTACTAGGGCTGAAAAATACATGCTCATAATTTGACACCCACAAAGACTATGCTTAATGTACATTGCGATTTCTGGCAAGGCAGATTGCAAAGAATGTTGGCAGAAAAAATTCTTAAGGATTAAAAAACAATGTTGTAAAGTAACCTACATTTTGCATTGGAAATTTGGAAAATCGGTAATTATAGAAAGTACACCCTGTAATTATACCTATGAAATACATTCTTAATAAGTATGACACTTGGGGGGGGGGGGGGGTGTGTGTGCAGGAGTTTCACTTTTATCAGATAGGGAACAATTATAATAACCTCAAATCCATACATAAAACAGAGAAATGACTACAGCAACTAACTTCTCTTTTCTCTTTGAAGATTATAACCTTCAGGGATTATGTCCCCAAAATTCTTGGAGCTGATGCCTTTGATCAGTACATCGGTGTCTATGGAGGATATGATTCTTCTCTCAATCCTACAGTTTCCAATGTGTTTGCAACAGCAGCTTTCCGGTTTGGCCATGCAACTGTTTCACCGGTCACACATAGACTGGATGAGAAATATCAGGAGCATAACAATTTCTCATCTGTGAGTCTACATGAGACATTTTTCAGTCCTTGGAGACTGATTAAGGAAGGTATGCTTAAACGTCTTTGACATGTTTCTTCACCAAATCTAACAGAACTCTAAGATAATTTCTATCCAATGGAGAAAAATGCAATACTGATACATTTTTTCCCCTCATAACACTATTTCACTTTTATTTCATTGGTGTAAGTTAGAAAGGATATTTTACCCATATAAATTATTTTTTCTTGACATTTCTCTATTGTGTGAAATCAATTTTTGAGAAACTTTGAGAAAGGCATACATAACTATTTTTTTTTTAAATTGAACTCATTAAATGTAGTCTAATTGAGAACAACATCTTTTTTAAAATGCTTTAGAACGACGTGTCATCTTAAACGCAAAACAGAGCCACAATAGAAATGACCACCTCTGAAAGACCTGGTTCTGTTCAAGTTGTAATGATTACCTTAGTTCACAGTACGTGTAATAATACTGAGCAACAACTGATTGATTTGAGTTGGTGTTACTTCTGGAAAATCAATTCCCTTTTTCTCAAACAGGTTTTTCAAAATTATCATATATTATCATAACATACACCCACTAATTATACTGAGTTCAAATCATAATGTTTTGGGAGATTTAAAAAGAATTAAGAAATGAGGTATTTATGTAATCCTAATGTTTAGATTATTTATTTTGCTACTGTTGTATATTTTATTTGTGCTCTGTCTCATACTGTGCTGCTCTTGGTTTTACACTTGATTTACCATGATAGATGACATGCCAAGCAAGCTTATCTTTTGAAAAGAGCTCGATGATAAGAATCCAGCAAGAACATGTACGATACATTTGGACACAGTTTCACCAATGTAATTTATTTTATAAATAACACGTAAGTGTGTAATTATATATTTTGATTCCCTTTTAAAATGTCCTCATTTCGGGCTTTGAGAACCCTTCTCACAGGGTGTTTTGCTCACACATTAATTAGAATGAGAGATATAATTCCAACAAATAAACAGAACAGAATGCTGAGCTTGAAATTACAAGGAAATATTTACATATATAATGTGAACTACTTATTGAAGTGTTCATAAAGCCACCCATTGATCTTAGTACATTTCTTTTTTCTGGTAGGTGGACTCGATCCAGTAATAAGAGGTCTAATGGTGAAGCCTGCCATTGTTGTAACTCCAGACCACTTAATGAATGAAGAGCTAACAAAGAAACTGTTTGTGCTTTCCAGCCCTGGAGCTCTTGACTTGGCATCCTTAAATTTGCAGCGCGGCCGTGATCATGGGCTTCCAGGTCTGTTACTCAGTCTTCTACCTCCTGGAGCTGAGTAAAATTACTGTCTTATGTGGAGATGAGAATCTTTTAATAGGCAATTCTGCAGGCAGTTTTCTTTACAGAGGTTTTGAGTACTTTTTTTTGCAAAGTAATAGCAATTTAATTCTCTTTGTTTGATTTATTTTAAGACCTCTCCTCATGTATAATGCAATATTTCCTAATGGCAGTTGGCAATTAAAAAAAGTTCAAGATTGTTGTTTGAATATAAATGCCCCCAGATGATCACAATAGCACTGTATGATATTTAATTGCATGACTGATAAATAAGATCTGATTGCTTTCTTGAAAAACCATCTGGATGTGAAATGGACACTTTTTAGAAAAAACAAAACAAAACAAAACAAAACAAAACAAAACAAAACAAAACAAAACAAAACAAAACAAAACAAAACAAAACAAAACAAAACCACAATCAGAATTCAATGATATGTAAACAAAGTGACTTCAGAGAGGTTGACATTCTAGATTTGTCCTGTCATTAGTAGTGCAGTCCTCATGAGCCCTCAAGAGTTCTCATTTTTCTTTATTTACAGTATTACTGTAATAGATGCTGTTGGTAATGCTGATGCCTCCCATTTTTTGGGTCTTGGGTTTGCTTCTGGCCTGGGGCACACTGTATGGAGCTTACATATTGTTCTTGTGTCCAAGCTAATGGATGTCTCTTAAGTGACATCTTAACTGATATCAAAATATATACTATGTAGGTTAGTTGGCATCAGTAAATTATGTGCTTATGTACAGTACCATATGTACAGGGTGTAATCCCACTTTGTACTATGTGATTCTAAGATAGACACTATTGTGCTTTTTCCCCTATAATGGATAATTACTAAAAAAATCATTTTAAATGTAATATACTTACAATATATATTTTCAAAAGAGAAAAACAAACATAAATTAAATTCATAACTGATTTCACTTGCCAGGGATTACACATGCAAGTACTGTACAATCTAAGGCTGCCTTTAATAATGTATGTTTATTTTCTGGACACATACAGTACATATATAATGTTTACTTATGAGACTTCGCTCTGTTGTTTCAGGAAGGTCCTACATTTTCTCCACAGTTAGGGATTGATTTTGGTAAATGTTTTCATACTGTATATCTAAGATTTCTTTTGGAATAATCTTGCAGAATTGGCGCACACACACACATACACACACATAAGGTAAAAAAATCTCAAAACACAAACTAGACATAACAATTGCACCTCTTCAAGCTCAAATTAAACTTCCTTGATTGCCTGTTTTAGAAATGTAGCCATGTAGCCGAGCAGTTTGCCTCAACATACTCAACATTTCAGACAAGAACCTACATAATGTCATCACTTACCATCTCTGTAACAGCCAGTTTTCAAACCATAAAAATAAAGTTTTATTTACTCTTTACAATGAGTGCTTTCAGTAAGCCAAGTTTTGAAGTTTTGTGGGTCTTAGTAATGAACTTGGGTTTAAGAATTAGGGGAGCATTGGTTGTGTTTTAAATGGCATTTAAAACATATTATCATCACTTATGTATTTAGCAGCATTTTTGTTTCAGTAAAAATGTTTTTCTTCCTCAGTTTGTTTTGGACATTTATGTTATGTTAGTTAGAAAGTCAAAACTATAAGCACTATAGTTTGTTAAATATACTGGTAGACACTTTTTTAGTGTAATTGCTGTTCCAAAACAGAAAACCTTCTTGTATTTGTTCTTTAAAAGAAAATTATCTGCACTATGCTTTCTTGTTGATTACTGGGAATTTGACAATTGGGCAATTTTCCTTGAATTTCATGATGTTGCCTTTCTGGTGTGAACTGCCAACTTCAGGGTCAATTTGATCAACCTCTGTCCCATTGGAATACTACTCCCCTGGCCCTAATTTCACATTTTACATCACTGTGGAATCCCGTTGAGGCTTAGTGAACAGCTACAGCATCTGATATTTTCCGGGAATCTGTGTTAAAAACAGGTACAACACAGAAAGATGATTGAGGGGGAATAGACACAGAACTTTTCAGTTCTTCATTTCAGTTCAAGTATAAATCATATACTCGTCTTCCTTCAGTAATGCAGAGGCTGATAACATAGTCTCAATGCCAATTGTTGCAGGTGTTCATAATTGATTATGAGTTGATTGTATTCCCCATTGCAGAGAGGAAAAAATAAGGTAATTTACTTATGTGGATTATGGGTCCTTTATGTTGAAGATGTGGATTTCAAGTGAAGTCTTGTTACTGCACATATACAATTTTAGAAAATTGAATGTAATGTCATTATGTTATACTTGTTGTTTTTTGGTGCTCTGAGACAAAGCAAGAAGATAAATGGTAGATAATAATTTAGATGGCTTGACATGGATTTCTACTTTGATAGCTCCAACACAACTTTATCTAAATAGTTTCCAATTTTGTCTAAACAGGTTTGGAAACTATTAAAAATAGTGTGATAATGTGTACCATGGCCATATAATTGATTAATACGTGTAGTTCTTTACAAATAAATGCACTCACAATGTTTTTCTCCTTAATTAGATCTACCAACATTTTTTGTGCTGAGATGCCACAGTGAGGAAGCTGCATTACATATTATTTATTTTCAAAATATGTTTATCTTTTGGAGCTCATCAGTATAAAACTTATTTATTGAAACAGTTTCATACTTATATCAGAATTTTTCTTAGAAATATCCTTTAGATTGTAATGGTTTTTTTCAACAATAGTAATTTAATTACTTATTAATAAAATTAGATATCTATTTGTGGTCTCTAATCCATGTTTGTTTATTGCCACAATTAAAACCTATTTTAATTAGGGTATTTAGTCCTTTTATATTGTTCATATTGCTTACTTGACAGAAAATGGTTGTATATGACATTTTTTCCTGGTGTCTGTTTCAGGTTACAATGCCTGGAGGAAATTCTGTGGATTTCCTACACTGGAGTCTCAGGCTGATCTACACACTGTTATAAGTAACGCAAGCATAGTTCAGCGGATAATGGATGTATATGGGCATCCCAGCAACATTGATGTTTGGTTAGGTGGGCTAGTGGAGGATATTTTACCTGGTGCCAGAACTGGTCCACTGTTTGCATGCTTAATTGGAAAACAGATGAAAATGCTACAAGAAGGAGATTGGTAATTTGGAATGTGAATATGCCTATATAAATACCTTAGATGTTCCTTGAAAGCAAGATTATCAATTTTGTACGAGACAATGGATTACACACATTTTGCTGTTGCTTCGTACTTCTCTATGTCTGCTGTCAATTTCTCCTTCATTTTCTGGATCAAATTTTTATCTTAATTTTAGGAACATTATCATTTAAAAAAAAAGAAAACAACATGTTTTTCTTAAACAGATAGCTTTAAAATCTGTCTGTACCGACATCTTCAACATGTCCTTGGCCCAGGCCACTGTACCTAGCTGCTTCAAGACAACCACCATCGTGCCAGTACCGATAAAATCAGCCCCCACATGCCTAAACGACTACCGCCCTATTGCACTCACCCCCATCATAATGAAGTGCTTTGAAAAACTACTTATTCCGCACATTAAAGCCAGCATTCCAAAAACACTGGATCCTCTCCAGTTTGCCTATCGCACAAACTGCTCCACAGAGGATCCAATCTCTATAGCTTTACACACCACACTAACCCACCTGGATAAAAGGAACACCTATACAAGAATGCTGTTCATTGACTTTAGCTCAGCATTTAACACCATCATACCCATAAAACTTTCTACCAAACTCAGGGCTCTAGGTTTAGATACAACCCTCTGCAGCTGGATCCTAGACTTCCTCACCAGCAGACCCCAGACTGTCAGGATTGGCAACCTCACCTCCAACACACTCACCCTTAACACCGGTGACCCTCAAGGCTGTGTGCTCAGCCCACTGCTTTACTCCCTGTTCACCCACGACTGTACTGCTAAGTTCAGCACAAACACCATCAGCAAGTATGCTGACGATACCACAGTCGTGGGCCTGATCACTGACAACGATGAGACTGCCTACAGGGAGGAGATAAAACAACTCGCAGACTGGTGCCGAACCAACAACCTATGTCTCAACATCAGCAAAACCAAAGAGCTGATTGTTGACTTCAGAAGACAAGGAAAAGTTGACTCCCCCATCTACATAGAAGGGTCTGCGGTGGAGATGGTGAATAACTTCAAATTCCTAGGCGTCTCTAAGGACCTTACATGGACACTGAACACCTCCAGTCTCATCAAGAAGGCACAACAGCGGCTGTACTTCCTGAGAAGGCTGAAGAAAATACACCTACACCCACTGATCCTCACAAACTTCTACAGGTGTACGGTGGAGAGCATACTGACCAGCTGCATCACAGTCTGGTACGGCAACTGCACTGCATCCGACCGTAAGGCACTACAGCGGTGGTCAAAACTGCCCAACACATCATCGGCAGTGCCTTACCATCCATCCAGGAAATATACAACACGAGGAGTCTGAAAAAACCAACCAAAATTATGTCTGACCCCACTCACCCCGGTCATAACTTGTTTGTTCCCCTACCATCTGGCAGAAGGTTCCGGTCACTCCAGTCGCACACAACTAGACTCCAAAATAGCTTCTTTCCCAGAGCTGTCAAGTTGGTGACGCCCCCACTCCCTCCCACCTTATTATGATCTCTCCTAACATCCTCCTGTACCCACAACCACTGTACTCCTACACCACCACACACACATGTAAGCCAAAATTGTACTGTCCCCTCGATAGCCCAGTAAAATTGTAACAGGCATAATAATATTTAATATTAATTAACCATACTACTTTTAACCACACTATTTTTTTGCACTGTTCCAAGAATTACCTTGCACTGTTTTTGTCCTGTTAAATTTTCTCTGTTTGCGGAATTTTGCACAGTTTTCGATTACTTGATTACATCTTATTTATGTTATGTTATTACATGTTACTATTATTGCTATTGTGTAACTGTCTATTGTCTTATCTTCTGTCCTATTTATATACTGCACCTGAGTGACTAATGAGAAACACTTTTCATTATACTATGCACCTGTGTAAGTTTAATGACAATAAAGTTGAATTGAAAAGTTGAATTGAAAATGGAAAAAAAACAAGCATTTAAGAAGCATAGCATCAGATTTATTTACATCTCTACCTTTAAAAACCTGTCTGTGATAAGAAATTAAGAATATAATAACGTGCTGAAGATGCACTAAAAATAAAAAATGTATGTAAATGCATCTGCTTTCAAATTCTGGTAAAGAAAATAAGCTATTTTTGTAAGGTGCAAGACTAGAGAGTATGTGCTTGTTATTGCATTACCATAATTTAGGAGGTGAATATTATTCCCGTAAAGCCCTTTGATTTCAAATGTTACAGTATGTGTATTTTTAAAACAGTTTTTTTTGTTTCTGTAGGTTTTGGTGGGAAAACTCTGGTGTATTTACACAGACCCAAAGAGAAGAATTTGAGAAACATTCTCTCTCACGAGTTATTTGTGACAACAGTGGAGTCACAGAGGTCTCCCTCGACCCTTTCAGATTGGGAAGATACCCTGAGGACTTTTTTCCTTGTGATCAAATACCTGGAATGAACCTTGACGCTTGGCAGGAAAACCTCAATGAAGGTTAGCTTCAAGATTATTATAAGTATAAAAATGACTATTGCATTAACTGTTGTAATAACCTGTTAATTGACCCAAATCAGTGCATGCAGCTTTTAATTGTCATATTTCAACATTTATAATCCTTCACTGTTATCTTTCAAGTATGTCTAATTATAATATATGTATTAAATCAAACTGTTGTTCAGAATCAATACTTTAATGATCAAGTTTTTAATGTGTTTTTATTGCAAAACAGTTTGGGAGTTTTGGGTTGAGTTTGGGATTATTGTTTTTACAATTTTACATCACAATTAATAACGGCACACAGACAATGTATGGTCCCCTTTGCAGTAGTATTTTGTCCTGAGATTCTTTTGAAGGAAAACATCAAATAACCCATAAAATCAAGAAATGAAAACAGCCCTCCAATAGGTGAGCTGATTTAAGCAGGAGAATGATCAATTCTTAATCTCAAAGTGATCGAGAAAGAAGATGGGCATGAAAAGGTAACAAATGAGTATGATAATGCCATGAAAAATGCAATATGACACAAGTACAGTACAGTAGGTCTATATTAATGTTAAATCTTATTAATGATTACTACAGGTACTTGCAGTTCTTTCCTCAGGTGTCATTATATCTGTCTACAATACACTGGCTTTACCTTCATAGTTAATTGTGAATAATTCCGAACATATTTTAAATGTGTTTTAACCACAGAACTTAAACAATGTGGCTCACCCACAAAAATAGAACATGGAGATTTTGTATTTTGTTCCTCCCCTGGCAAGTTAGTGGTGATGTACTCTTGTTACTTTGGTTACCGTCTGGAAGGTGCAGAGGAAATATTCTGTACAGAAAATGGCTGGAGTGGTGACCCTCCTCTGTGCAAAGGTAAACTACTTTTCATTTTCTTTTCTGCAAATCTCTTCTAATCTTTTAGAACTAGATAGTAACTCATCCTCAGAGATGTGCAGTATATTTTTCTTCACACCTACAATAATTAAAGAGGATAAACCCATTACCTATCATTTTGCTACATCATTTTATAAAATACATTTTGCATTTTTTTATTGAAAAAAATTGATGGTTTGGAGACTTACTGAACTGAGGACATCATGACATCAGCACCGAAATAAACAACATTTTAGTCACATTCCAGGTTTTCACAATCATATAATGGAGACTCAGTTATCTTGGGTAATGGCCACTTAATGGAAGGACTCTGTTGGAAACCTGATTATTCACCTATCTTTCACTATGGGTACAAACTCTATTGATATGCATCAGAAAGTTTCCAAGACATAAAACTCAACGCTCTGAGCATATTCAGAACAGAATAAATAGAATCCTGCAGAAGAGAAAGTAAATGGGGAGAAAAAAGCATTTTGCAGTCTTTTATTTTCAAAGTACATCTATTTTCTTTTTGTCATGTTATCTGGACTTTTTCTCCTTTTTCTCTCTTTTTGCTACCATGGTCATCAATCCATTTTTTTTATTGATGTTCAACACTCAAGAAGGAATTACTATAAGTCCCTGTGCAAACAAAGCACCCTTACACAAGGTGCTTCATTTAAGGTCATTCTGCACCACATTATTTCCTCAGGTATTTTTTCTGATCTGCTTCAGTAATGCTTAACAATAGAAAAAGAAACTGTGATGGAATATTTTAACGAAATGAAAAAAATAATATGTTCCCTTATAAATTCAAAAGCTGTTAAACCATACTCAGAAACTCCACAGGATAGCAGAGTTTATATAGGCAGATACTCTGACCTTCAAGACAAAACAAAAGTTCTAAAATGAACTGTATATTAACTACCAATACTTAGTGGAACTTTATTTATAATAGTTTTGTGTTGGCTGAGCTTTACTCAGATAAAGCCCCTGAAGAAACTGATGCTGCTGTCATGTTAGTGCTTTGGGGCTCCGAGGGCACACACTGTATATAGTACATGCTGTATAGCTTGGGACCAGCGAGACAATGTGCCTTTTCTGACATGACATTACCTTGACTTTCTCAAGAGAGATAAAACATCTGTTCTTTAAATAATGTAAAACGATAGGTTGTGATGCATTGCACATTTCAGGGATAGACTCTGTTCGTAGACCCTAGCTTTATTTTTCAACTTCCATATCGCTTCAGTTGCTTCATTTTTAATAAATTGTGGAAGCTGCCTTTAAGTTCATAATACCTTTATACTCCCTCAAGTACTAACAGGTATTAGCATGAAACACTTATTCCACATTGAGCATGGAGTAGGAAATGTTTGTTTTTAAACACCTTAGACTAGAGAACATTTGTGAGTTTAAAAATAATGAACATTGTGTTGGGACACTCTCCTCATGATGTTTGAAAAAAAAAATCAATAATTCTGTAAATCCATTTCTCAAACAACACTTTCATAATTTTTTATGTTAGAGAAAACATCACATTAGTAATTGCATTACTGATTTTTCAAGATATCAGTTGTTGTGTGCAACAAATCAAAATGGAATGAACCAGTGTATAACAGCATATGCTAGATAAACAATAGCAAAGAATCAAACCCACATATTTTTATATTGCGTTACATATTTTAAATGAGTAAATAGATAAACTATTTTTATTACATGTATACAGCTCATGTATGTCTCAATGTATAAGTCATAATTTCCTATTGGTTTTAAACCATTGTTAAATGTGTTGAACCTTCAATGTCTTAATACACGTTTGTGCCAGCAGACATACTGTAAATGAGTGTGATTATCCCCAGAAACCAGTGTGCCACAGTTCATCTCACTGCATCAACACCAAAGGAAGCTACAATTATCTCTGCTCACATGTTTGTACTGCTCTGTACGTTTCAAAACAAGCAGGGTTAACATTTTCTTATCTTACATTATTGACCATCTGGTTTCATATCATTCTGTTTTGTGTACCAGTTTCTATCGAAGGAGAACAGAAACAAAAACAACAAACGACAACAAAACCAGCTGCAACAGCTGTTTACTATTATTACAGCACATCTCCCAGGACCACTCACACTGTACATTTGACATTCTGGACGTCATATGACAGCCTGTGAAGCCACTGAGATTATAAAATTAATGTACAGATGCAGCCATTCAAAATGTGCGGGCGATACCGCATTATTTTGCGGTGCGCTTTATGTAGTCTACCGCGAGTTACCATAAATTCTCCTATAATACCGCAAACAAAATAATAGTATCCGGAATTTCCGCAAGGTGGAGCTAATAAAGCTCAACCTCTCATGTTTGAGCTGTCGCCATCAAAGTCTTTAACGAAGATATTACTAATAGTATTAATAATGAATGACCTTGGACAAGTTGTAAACTCAAAGTATTGCCCTGGTCCACATTCTTTTTTTCATTGACCGTCTTTGTAAAAGTAACACCACAGCATTTCGCAATCACGCATTTGTTTCCAATCATGCAAAGTACAGTAATTTTTGAGAATCGATTCACCATGCCTTTCACATGCTCATAAAAGAGATTGATTTAGGAACATAAACATATTACCATTTGCAAACTGTACTGTATACAGTATGTATATGTATATTTAATGTCTTAACTGTGCCCGTTTAAGTATTGAATATTTATATGGAATTTTACCACTGAAGGGAAATCTTAGTACCTGAGCATAAAAAGAATAGGAGCATACTGTAACACGTGTGAAGCCCATAAACGATATTAATTTTAGAACTTAAACATACAGTATATGGCAGGTCTCGGTACTTTAAAGAAAACATACACACCAGTATTCCATTTCTCCCTAAACATTTTAAGCATCGAAGTCTTTAACTAACTAACTTTTAGAATTTGATTAAAAGGGAATATAATATGGAATCGCGTATCTAAAGAAATTAATAACGATATAATTATATTCATGTACCGCAACACAAGAATAGTACACACTGTATATTGTCTGTTGATAATGTTTCTGTAGTGCTTTTTCAGCACTCTCCATGTGACCTTGCTGGTGGCGCAGTGGGTTAGGTTTCTGCCTCTCACGTCACACGGTCTGTGATCGAATCCCACTGGAGCCATGAATTTCCTTTAACAAACATTTCTTTGAAAAAATGAAACGTTTCCCTGGGTCAGAGATTAAATAAAACCTCACTCGCACCAAACAAATTTATATTTCTAAAAATTGCAACATGATCGAATTTAAGTCATTTTAATAACAATGAATAGTCACCTAGGCGTTACAATATAAACATTTATATTGATTTAAATCACGTTTTGACTTAAATCGCAAACGCAGGTTTAAATATATGTGTTTTTTGATTCACAATCAGACAAATGCAACATAAATTGATATCTTTGTCTTTTAAGTATCTTAATAAACTTTCAGCATAGCTTTCACCCCATTTAGATTTATTTTTCTTGGGATCTTGGGATAAAACGTGGAAAGATTAGATTGTAATCATTTTTATTTTTTAAATACATTTTAGAAAAGTGTAATCTATACTAAAAAGCTTTACACCACCTGCTATAAAGATACATATTGTAATACTTTCGAGTTCGGATAGGACAGACACGAGAACTCAGACTGCGGAGTTGAAGCAAGTTAAAGCCTTGATTTTATATATCACCTTTAAAAGTGGCATCTCAAAGCAAAGTAAATACCCAACACTGATTGTACCCATCTGTCATGCTAATAAAGCACCTTGAATTGAATTGAATTGAGGGAGAGGGGGGGGGGGGGGGCGAGCAAGAGATCCAGGACAGACAGGCAAATAAGATGCACTCCACAGATATTCACAACAGCGACATATCATAAAACGTTTGCACATATAGTTAAGTTATTACTTGGTTTTCAAAGTGCAATGAAATACAATATTGTTGTTGTTGCTGTTATTGTTGTTTTTATCCTGTAAAGTGTTTTGAGAAGCCACCTTTAATAAAAGCGCTGATTCTTATGGAATGTGTTCCGCCGGGGATTCAATTTTTTTTTTTTCATCGCGTATCTAAGGAAATAGCAGTATAACCTTGTTCATGCACAAACAGTGGCATGTTACATTATTAATTTGGGTGTCTCCTCTTGCCAGAAAGCTCTAAATTGCATTTTGAGTGCGTTTTTTGACTTTTTTTAAATTGCAACCCATAAATAAAGCTGATACCGTTTAGAGTTTTAATTATTTTAAACTGTATTACAGCAGCACAATGCAACGTAAATTGCAAAAATGCACTTGGAATCTGTAGAGCCCTACTCTGTCAGGCATTTTCTTTTACTGTAACGGACACAAAAACTCCCTTGCTTTTAACAGAGCGTTTCATACTTTCCAACTACGAAAATTATTTAAACTGCGACACATCATTCAACCAGAGCTCGAAATATCAGAAGGATCCTCTAGAGCACAGCAAAGACTGTATTAAAAGTATACTTGTGACAAACTAGTATACTGTAGATCTTTTTTTCTGAACCGGGGAAAATCTGATCATGTTTCTCTATAACAATAATAAAAAACATTATTTTACATATCACCTTTATGTGATATCACCTCGAGGACAGCACATACAAGGGTTAATTGCACAATGGACTGCGCAAAGAAATTTAAAATAGTCTTCTTTAGGTGTGAGGGCAGGAGTGGATCGCAGAAGGCATAATCAGCAAATTAGGAAAACAAAGAACAGGACAGGTGAGACGTTTATCCAGAGAGCGAGTGATCAGAAAAAGGAACAGCTGTTACGCCCAGGTTTTACGCTCTCTCTCTGCTGAATGAATAAAAGCATTTTATTAAAAACGCGTTTGCGTTTGTCTGGGTATTTACTTTGTAATCTGTGGTTTACATCTACTGTATTGCTTTGAGATGCCACTTTTAAAGGTGATATGTAAAATAAAGTTTTTTATTATTGTTTTAGAGAAACATGATCAGATTTTCCCTGGTTCAGAAAAAAGACGATTAAAATCTGTAATCTTTCCACTTGTATGTCATGGGAAAATACAAGAAGTTTCTGCTTTGTGTAAGGATGGTATCAAAAAGTAATCTTAGTGGCGAGAAAGCTTTGCTCTTCAAAGCGCTTTACAGGATAAAAACAATAACAACAATAGTGTTAGGCTGGGCAAACGATTTTTTTATAGAAATACAAAATGAGATATAATGATGTGTTCCGGCTAAGACATTAACGAGTACAACCCCCCTCTCTGCGGGAGTGCTGGCTGTGACGAATTAAACCGGTTTCACAGGTATTTTCAAAGTAGAAGGGGGCGAGATTTCCAGCGAAAGACACCTCCCCCCTCCAAAACCAAGGAAGAACAGTACTTACTAGTTAAGAAACCTAGGCTCCTCAATGAAATCGCTTTAACATGCTAATGTGTTGGTGTAACAGTCTGGGCGTGGCAAGCTTCTAATGTCAACTCGACTTGATTGGAAGACAATGAACATACTCTAGCCCTAAATGAATTAATAGCAAACATGGTTTACATAAAATACATTTTTCCAAGAAAGTTTATAATAACACGATCTATAGTTGAAATCTGAGCCTAAATAAAAAGAAAAAGCATTTTCAGAGAGCAATTACGCTGTGTTTATGTAGAAAAAGTGATTAGGTTCATGAGCAATCTAATTACTTATTCGTTTAAAACGCTATATAAAATAAAGTTTATTATTAATTTGCTGGACAGACCGGTGAACATTATTATGGATAAGACAAAGATAACGATCCTGATCAGTTTAGAAATCTGTGTACGCTGTAAGGTTTTTACTTCTTAAACTTTTAAAATACACGTTTCGAATAGAAAGAAATCATCTTCCTGGTACAGTATGTATAGCAAACCAGCACGTCTTTTTTCTCCAATCAGAGGGGTTAGACGCTCAGTTAAAAGCAAAGGAGATTGTCTGTTATAGTGGACATAAAAACAAGAGTTCGCTGGCATTATATCCTAGAAGACACAGACCGGCGCCAGACTGGGAGAATGCCCGCAGCATAAAAGAAAATGCCTGATGAACTAGGGATTGGACAGTTTCCAAGTGCTTGTACAGTCGATGGAAATGTTCAAATAAATGTGCAAAAGAAATAAACAAAATAATAATTTATTTCTTTATCATATTGGCTAGCTAATGTCCTCTCTTTGCTAGTTAGTGGCTGTGTTTCTGCGTTGGGTAGCAACGGGTGACTGTTCTCAGGTGGAAGATGTAAACAGCTTAATTTTCGTGTTAAATAATTTTTTTAAATTTAAATTCATTCTATACAGCAATCGCATATTCGGGTACCGTTTCATAAAACTTTCATGCTTAAAATGTTTAGGGAGAAATGGAAGACTGGTGTGTATTTTTTCTTTAAACTACAAAGACCAGCCATACACAGTACAGTTTACGTACATACAGTAATGTTTATGTTCCTAAATTAATATCGTTTATCGTTCCCTACGGTGCCCCGCGGTGGCTTGTGGGTAGATTACCGTACCGCGGGTTTGTACCGCGCATTTTGAATGGCTGCATCTGTAATATGTTTTTAGTTTTAACCATTTTTCTGGATGAGGTAAAAATGGAAGTTTCCAATTTAAAAGGTTTGGAAATGTAACGGGAGCTAGTCCAAGCTCCCGTAAAAACGTAGTTCAGGACCCTATGCAGATGGTACAATCCAGAAGTGGAGAAGGAGAACAGGGAAGAGACTTTGAGGATCAGGACGGGTTGACAGACAGTGCGGCCTGACGACAGTGATCTGGTGCTCGGGGGGTGTAGCGTAGACAAACAAATCCAAACTGTCCAAGGGGGAAATCCGGGCGCAGTCCAGAGTCCAAGAACCAGGTGTTTCATCCAAGACAAACAAGGTCCGACACAAACAAGTTTAAAATCCAGAACAGGAACAGGGAATAAAAACCAGGGTAACGAGGCCAGGCTCAGATGGTCAGGACGCCGTGATTAAGCCTATACCGTCGGGTCTCTCCTGAATCCACTGGTTGGTGGGCTTCTGGGTGTCCATCTCCCAGTGCTAAGCCAGGAGTAGAGGGAGTGCCAGGCTTAAATAATGGCAAAACAGGGGGCAGCTGCACATCATAAACTATAATAGCAAAGGGACGGAGCACCCTTAAAAGGAGGGATGATGATCGTGACAGGAAAGAATTATGGTATAAAGTGTCAGGCACTGTAAGTTACTTAAGCAGCTCTGTCAACAGAAAAGAATGTTACATTTCAAAACCACAGAAAATAAACTGTATTACAAATTAAGTTTCATATAAGAATACAATTTACGATAATATTCTTTGTGTTCATTTATTATTTTCATATATATACATTTACATAATTAGGGGATTGTGAACAATAAAGCCTCCCTACCTTTAAGCTGAAATGACTCGTGCTTAACATAATTATTGATTTTTTTGGGTTAATTTTTAATAACAAAAACAAGAAATATTTATACATGTAATATTTTACCTCTCATATCTTATCCCTGCTCATTAAGCAATGGGAAATGATTTCTAATATTGTTCTCAAGTATCATGTACAGTATAATTTAATTAACAGTTCAATTGTAGTACAATAACTTTAAAGTACAAATTATAGTATAGTTCTACTGCTTTCAAAAGGCTTTCAAAAATATGTAAAGAAATTGTATAGTTTTTGGTAGTAATACAGTCCTTAGATTGCACTTCAATGAGCTAAAAAATCATACAAAATACTGTTAACTCATTGTTAGTGTTTTAATCTAAACAAATTATCAGAAATAACAGAAATGATCAATTAATGTTTAAGTACTGATGTGATTTGCAAAGAAGAATGTACAGTATTTTGTAAAAAAAATACCTATATGCTTACATACTGTACTTTAGAAATCAACCACAAATAAAATACTTCAGTAAACTTGGTTACAAGCTGGTGAAGACCTAATATTAGCTGTAGTAAATATCAATGGAAAAAGAAAGGTTTCTGTGCAACTGCTGTGGTCCTGCCTAAGAAAAGTTTTATTTTCTTTGGAATCTTTATAAAAACAGTTAACAGTAGTGATATGAATTTGTTACAGTACTTTACATCATCATAGGTGGAAATGTTTAAAAATGAATGAACTACAAGTCATTTTTTTTAAATCAAGCTTCATGTAAATATATACTGTACAGTTGCAGGCAGGACATAATTGCATCTGTCACAAACAGTATACAGTCTAAAAACATTCAGCAAGAATCCCCTTAGAAAATACTTAGGTCTTTGTGTACAGAAAATACTTTTGCAGACCCAGGGAAAGTAGAGGGAAGTTGCAGCATGAACTATGTGGAAAAAAAACACAAAGTAAAACTGAACTAGAGATTCTAAATAAACTTAAATAAGTAAAACTACAACCATGACAAATCTTAAATACTGTACCTATCACTGTAAGTGACAACATCAATTATTATATGTAAAGAAAGCATTGCAAGTTACAGTGCAAACAAAAAGTCCTGTTTTGCCAGGAGAAGTATGCATCTAAATAATTTCATGAAATCAAGCAATTCAAGCAATAAATGATAATAATGGTAAATAAATGTACATCTCCACTGCTCACAGCAATAAAGACGCCTTATGTGTTTTGCAACTCTGCAAATGTTTTTAAAAGAAAGCAATTTTCTTTTTGTATGTTTCAGATTCTGGAATGTTGACCAAAGGATATTTTGTTAACATTGTGATGGCATTAATTGCATTCATATCTTTGGTTTCCTTAATAGCGGCTTGATTTCAACACTGGTAAGAACTAATTGTGAGTTTTATCAAACATGAAATAGTTTCTTATTTATCCAGCATGTGGTTCTCCTGATGACTTAAATTCAGACAAAAGCACATCATATTCTGAAATACTTAAAATACCTATCCATTTTGCTAAATTATACTCACATGTATCTCAATTATTTAAGTTAAAAAATAGAATAAAGTTAACAGCAAATTAATAAACAGTACCTCTTTTTGAATTGATTGGATCTTTGTGTTTCAGTGTATTATAAAGCCCTTAAGACAATGATTCTTCAGAAGTTTTAATTAGTTTTATAGCTGTAGGGTGGCATGGTGGTGCAGTGATCAGCATTACTGCCATGCAGTGCTAAGACCCTGGGATCAGTTCTAGACTTGGGGTGCTATCTGCATGGAGCTTGTGTGGGCTTCCTCTGCCTATCTTCGCAAGTACACTTATCTGTAATAAAGGAAATCAAATGAATTTTAAATTGACGTTTTATTTTGTAGTCAGAAACAGAAAGCAATTGGTGTAGCAATTGCAACCTAGAAGTGTCCCTAATCTAAAAGATGAGTGGCACTCTCCGTAGTCCAGACAAACCCACTACTTCCTACATTTTAAAGTACTGGATAGCAGAAATGTGAAAGTGTCCTCTGTTCTTTCTTTCATAAAAGATCACACCCCTGCATCAATCTGGAGCCACTGTCTTAAAGATATCAAAATTAGAAAAATGTTCCATGCGTAATGTTCAAAGTTAAATCATAGGTAAAACCAAAGATGTCATTTGTACCTAAAAGTGGTATATTTATCTGAAACATATATCCCTCTGGATCTGTGAAACACAGGATTAAGATTTCAAACAATGCTATTTGCCCTGCCTAAGGTAACTACAGGTTTGTTTAAAAATTATTTCAGTGTATGTATTTTTCGTTCTCTCCTTGTTATGCTTGTTAGGTCAGGCTGATTAGAATTAACTCAGAGTGTGTGAGATATCTAAATTTATTGGTCAAGTAGTCTTTGACAATGGTGTGGCTCCCTTTAGTCTGCTATGACTAAATCATAAGGAATTTTTCCAAAGCAATATTACCATCAAGGTGGAATGGTGTTTAGTCGTGGTACAGTACATAACAGATTTTACTGTAGGTCTTATGTTTGTTTCTGGACTGTAGCATCATCTGTGTAGAGTTAGCAGGTTTGTGATGGGTCTGGCTTGTAGTGGTGTGCTGCACTGATTAATAACTGTTGATGCCAGACTGAATGCAGTTAAAGTTATTGCAGGGAGCAGGAGACTATAGCAGCAAACAATGGGCACAAGGTCTGTTACAAGCTCTGTCAAACCTCTTAGTAGCCTACTAATGATAAAAAAAGAGCTAAATGAAATTGAAGCAAAACAATAATTAAAACCTGGATTTTAACTATGAACTGCTAAGGCTTGGGGCATGTCAAAATTTGACCTACCTAATTCATGATTAATGGCAGTTTCAGCTTGGATTTAATGCATGGGTTGAAAGTTTGAATTTACATTGATATATGTATTTTAATTAAGGAAAGAGATCCATGAATTCATTACATGCTCTTTACCAGTTATTTAAATTTAGAAGATCAGTGGACAGACTGCACACATGTCAGTGCTGTTCATTATCTGGCTTTCTGACTAATGTCCTCACAGCCCTTGTGATATCCAGACATTTATGAGCTGCTTGCGAAATTTCAGTAACAGTTTGCCAAGTATACACTACGTGCCAGGCTCAAACTGGAGTACCATAGGCATCAACGAGGACTCTTTACTAAAAATGAATCTTTACTAGTTGAGCCATTCAGGTGACTTAGAAGTGTCATCACCATTTTTAGTGGGCATCTTAAACCCAATTACTAACAAGAGGCACTTAAATAACTTCCAATTTAACAGTATTTTTCTTCAGTGTTTAATTTTTTTAACCTCTACAAGCCACAAAAGTCATTAACACTATGATGTGTTTAATATCAATTAAAAATCTCCTTCTAGCTTTATTAATGTTTTACATCAGGATTTCTGTAAGCAAATGAAATCAGATTCTTTAAAATGCTCACTATGTGACAGAGTATGTGTAGTAGTTTGCCGAGGTAGAAGTTGTATAAGAATAGGTGTTCAGATATTTCAGCTTGATATAACATTTATCTCATTTTCAATTTACAGCATGTGTATTGTGGGTTAACCTGGGAATGCAGGTTCCACTAGTAATTAATAGAAATGTAAACCAACTATAACTGTTTTGTGTGTATCACTCACTGAATTTCTGCTGAAGTTCACGGACACATTCCTAAGAAGTGTATGTCTTCAATGCAATCAGTTATAAAAATGCAAAAACTATTTTAGAGTCAAAATAGAAATCTATTACTGTACATACAGTACAGTAGTATTCAGAGGGAGATAAACTATTCCTCTATGAACTAACTCCAGGCAGTATTATACTGCATGTATAAAATTGCATTTATATACTGACACGCAATAAATCACATGGCTTGTCCAGAAGCAGCAAGAAACATCAAAGATGAACACCTATGACCACTTAATAAATCTCTGAATCCAAGTTTAAACTGCAGTGGCAACAGTATGAGAAGTTCAACAGAATGACCACAGCACACATAACAATCCGTAACATGCTTGAAGATTCAGAGGCAATGTCTTATTCATTCAATGTTGAAAACACCAGGTTTTTGACCAGACAGCATTTGTCTTAGCGATAAAGACACTGTGGGACATTTTTAAAAAATAAATTAATGCCATATACTCTTGAGACATGGATTATAACATGGCCTGAGTCATCACAGTTAAGGTGTGGCAGACCACTGCATTATCTTATCTGATCTTCATTCTTGAAGGAAGAGTAATGGCTCAACAATACATGTACAAAATCCTATAACCACCAGTACTTTTGTTCCTTCAAGCTCATTGTGCTGGTACAATTCTTTAGGACAATAACATCAATGCACTTACAGTATGGTCAGAGTTTTCAGCTTTTAATGAGCCGTAAATATCTTTTTGGATTCTGTCTTCATTAACTTGCTATAGTATACACAAAGGAGGACCAGCACCCCACTCCTACATCTCAACGATCTCAAGATTGCCTGAGTGCTTAGAGAGGTCATACCAGATACTGTTAAATTGTTACTTTAACTTTGGCAGCACGACTTTGTTTATTAGAGAAAACATAATTGCTGATAAAATGAAATAATGCTTGGTGTTCTCAGGTTACATTCATGTATTTCTGTGTATGGTAATGTTTTTTTAATGTTTAAGAAAATATTTTATTTTAAAATGGCTTTTCTCTTCTTATTGCAGGAGGTTTAACATTTCCATATAAATGGACACAATAGGAAAAAGCTTTCACACCACTCACCTGATTACAAAAGAATTAATGTTTTTATGTTGATATTTCAAAATAGACATCATGGACAGCTTTAAAGGATACAACGCACTGATTTGAAAAAGAATATTTAAGTGTTTTTATTTCCATTCATTCTCCTCATACCTCATAATAGTCTGCCATCAGTTACCAGGTTAAATTTGTTAGTAACTGTTCTTTATTAGCAACAGTTTTTCTGAAATCTCATATTTTAAATAATTAGAAAAAGTTTCAGTAGATGCATAATATTATAATAATAGTATTACTTATCTTGTGCTAACCACAAAAATGTGATGTTCATGTTTATAAAGATAAAACATTATCTGCTCCTTACTAATTATCTTACTAATGATAGTTGTATACAGTAGTAGTTGCAAAGGTTTGAATAAATAAAACTATTTCTTGTTGCATATTCCAATTGCCTTATTGAATTCTTGCTAGAACACTACTTACTGTCACAATCTAAAAATATTTAATTTAATTCAATTTTGCAACAATTGTTTTATGCAGTAACTGTCAAAAAAACTTAAAAATGTAGCATCTGAACATTATATTGAGTCATATTACAGTATATACTTTGATCATCAAGCAGCTAACATATAAATAAATGTACTGCTCTACTGAAAGATACTGTATATCTATGTCTGGAGGCATTAAAATGTACAGTCAGAATATACTGAAGCAAAATAAAAATAAAACACCTCCAGTGTAATTTACTTTTCTCTCATTCCCTTTTGCATTTTTCACTTTGGAGAGAGTCAAAATGGAAAATACTTTGTATCATTTTAGTTAATTAACATGTTACTAAAGACATTGAGTACAGGGAATAGCTTCATAATTGTTTTAGGTAATTCATAGTAACAAACTTGACGTGCGATCTAAATATGAAGCTTCAAAATCAAGTACAGTATATTCAGGAGAAAACAGATTTGACACACAGATTCCATATAAACCTGCATAGTAACTCTAGAACTTCTGGAAATGTCAACATTATTTTGTTGCAAAATGTTAAATTGTTATAATATGTTAGGTGCCTTCATTGCTTTGGATTCCTACTGTATGTGCAGTGTATAGTTTCTGATTTGATAACATTGTAGCATGTTCATATGGATAGAGTAATTCTAGCAGTCATTTCATGCTCAGCAAAAATATAGCTTTTCACATGTATTTTTAATAAAAGTACAGGTTTCTACCACAGTTGACTTTTTAATGCTTAACACATAGTACTATTATGTATTTAAGCATGATTTAATAGAAACAGGTTACTGACAACATTTGACATTACTGTATGCCATATTACTGCTGAAGTGTGGAGCTCTCCTATTTACAACTGCAAAAAAGTGGCTCATATTTATTTTTGTGATCTTACACAGACACACCTAATGTGATGTCTGATTCTTCCACCTAGTGGTGAATGGTTGTTATATTTTTAATAAGAAAGGACAGCTAGTAGAAACAATACAAAATGAAAGTAGGCCAATTCTCCACAAATCTGCATTGTTTGATATTATAGAACTATGGTGCTGATAATGTTTAAGGCATTACTAGCACTTACGTTTAGAAGCTTATAGCCTTGTGAGAATAGATAATGAGCATAAAAACTATATCTGTATTTCCAATGTATAAATATATAAATATATTTGGTGTTGTGTTGCTTAATTGAGTATTGACGACAGACTATAATACATTCAAGTGCTTTACTGTTACATGCGTACTATCTTTCTAGCAAAAGTTGAATGGACACAATTCTCACTTGCTGTCCTTCCTATGGGCTCATCCTAATATAACAACAGTCATACAAGACAGTGAACATGCTGTTCTTAAACAGCTTTCATGCAAGAGCAGAATGTGAACGTTATCCCATTATACCACAGTATACAGTATGTCCTAATCACCAGACACATTGAACCTTGTGGGATGAGCGAAGACGTATTATTTGGACTTCAGATATCAATGAAAAAGCACGTGTTTATCCAGGCGTTATGAGAAGAATGGAAGAAACTCACAACATTGTAGCTTTGACCTGGTGCATCATATACAGTGTGTATTATAGCTTCTCAAGGTGGCCACAGATGTCTAGCCTGTGACTTTCAAAGTAAATTGATGATTAATCTTGTAGATAATCAGTGTTGGTCCATGTTTTCATGCCTTATTGTAACAGTCTACCATTGAAAAACAAGAATACTCATGATATTTCGGCTAAAATTATATTGGTTTATGAAGAATTGTGGACACTTTTCTTCCCCTTTAGATACGTTTTTAAGTAGTTTAGATTTAAGCTTTCATTAACTCAGTCCTGCTACTCCTGAAGCAGGAGTAGGATTTAAAGACAGTAGCTATCAAAGACTAATGCATTATAGTATTATAATAACAGATCTCCCTTTGTTGGTAGCATAGCAAGGAAAATCTGCACACAAATAATTGTCCTTTTATAAAGGATTTATAAAATTTATCCAGGCAAATGGACCACCTTGATGTCATTATACATTCACAAGCCTCATTCTACCATGAAAAATACTTAAGTTCCACTTCAACAGATTAGTGAAAAGTCCTCACTCAGTTGAACCTGTTTAGACCAGTCCTCCCAAACTCATATTCTCACTTACTAGCATGCTGGCATGGCTACAATTGAGGTTGTTACTCACAATGTGTATGGATTTTAATTTAATTTAAAATGTGAGTTTTTAATACTTTTCCAAAATATCACAATGATCTTACTCTGAGATTTGAGTGTCTCACTTTCTTGCAGACTGCAAGGGTCTAAACAGATAACCTCTGTCTATTCTTAATGTTTTTTTCTAGTGTCATAGTTTTCACAGGTTCAGCAAATTTCTTAATTCCCACTTGAGGATGTCAGATTTTCTTTTTTGGGAATATCTCATCATCACCTTCTGGCACCTCCGCCCCATATTTTACACTTAGGTTGTCCTGTTATTACTCTATTCTATTATCTATCCAGTAGGGTATTAGGGGAGTCAGAGCCTATCCTAGCAAGCTATGGGTGCAAGGTGATAAACACCTTGCATGGGATGCAAGTCCATGGCAGGGCAAACACACAGACACAAACACAGACAAGCATGCTCTCATACCTAGGGCCTTTTTTCCCAGAAAATGTGGAAAGAAAGCAGAGTACCTGGCGGTGACCCACACAAACTCATAGAGGACATAATGTACAAACTGCACGCAGACAGCTCTCCAGGTCTGGAATTAAACCTCAGGTTCCAGCACTGCAAGGCTGCAAAGCTAACGACTGCACCCATATTATCACCCATATTATATACAGTAGTTTAACATATTAGTATCAGTCACTACTTTATTTGATATATAAATTCTTCATAACGGATGATACACATGCTGTTCTAAGTGTTATAGTAACCAAGCCATTACATATAATATTACCTCAGAATTTTTACATAAGAACGTTAGACGTTATTCAGCTCACCAATTGCTTTCACATATAATGTTCTGTTTTGTAACTGAGCTCAATTCTGGCAACTAGGGGTTACTTTCTTAAGTAGCTGGAATGCCGCATAAATTCTCTACCCACAATGTGACAACAAAATAGTCACAGACCAAAAAATCTTTCATGTTTTTTTTATTCTTTCAAAGACCATGCAGCACCAAACAGGTGCACTTTGATGTTGATCCTCATTAATGGCTTATACAGAGCTTTGCAACACTCCATCAGCTCGTCTGCTCCCAGCCAACCCTCCAGGACACACACACACATACACACACCCACACACTCACAAGATACTGTAAGCTTTAAACCCCCCCAAAAAAATACTTTGATTTTATAAACAAAAGCTCTATTGGGTAACAAATAACATGCCATCCATTTCACCACAGGCATTCTTCCACACTGTCCAAAATCTTTAATAACTCTAGCTGTAAAGCAGAGCTCCCGTACCCTCCCCTCTTCATGTTTATTCATCTTCTAATGTAACTGTGAAACATTAAAAACAAGACCAGTTTCTAGTATGAGTGTCTCTGTCTTACCAATTTCTCCTCCCCCCTCTGGAAACTCAAGGCCTCTCCCCCTCATCATGGGAAAAGGTGCCACACACCTCTCTGAGGCCTCTCTGGGCACTGCAGAGCACCAATATCTTTTCTATAATGTGGTAACCAAAATTGTCAGCAATATATATCCTATTGTTTAGTTTTCCTTTTTAGTTACTTACCCGTATTGTCTAAAAGATGTAAATGATGTATCAACATGAACACCTTTTTCCATAAGTAGCCTTTTCTGCTTCAGTGTTTCCCATTTTCCATTTATAGTTAATGTTTTTGCTACCTGCATGTAAAACCCTGCAACTGTCTAGACAATAAATGTCATTTGTTAAGTGCTCACTTAATCTTAACTTTTATCAAGGATTTTATCAATTTTTAAAGGAGTAACTTTGTTTGAAGCCTTATCATATGTGTCAACACCATACTGTATGTGTAAACACCAAAACACCAATGATCCACTTTAAAAGTAGATCCACACTACTTCAACAACTCCAGTTAGATTTTTTTCAACAGGTATTGCTGTAATAATCTGATGTTTATAAAAAAAGATTCAGTGTACCTGAGTGTGTACAGTATATGTTGCCTGAGCTACAATGTGTCAACCACTGCATTGTGGAGGTGGATGAAACAGTTCCTGGTTATTAATAAATGATACAGTAGTTGGCCATCATCTTCATCATCATATCCTTAAGTTAATTTTCACTACTGTCATCATTAAACCATTTAAAGGAAAGTGACATATTCTTCACATTTAAATTATGAATGTTATCTGTTTTACAGTATATGTACTTAAAAATTATACCTTTAGCAACCCAAGGCCCACATGAAAGAAAGAAATCAAGGCATCAGAACAGCAAGATTTTCTGTGATAACTACTCCCAGTGCATACCTGGCTTTTCTATTAAGATGATTGGACAGCTAAGTGATACTGGAAACGCTCATTGAAATGAAATCATATTAGGTTTTCCTGTGTCACTACTTTGAGAACAACTGCACTGGATATTCAGTGAAAACTTTTCTACCTGAATGCAAAAGGCTTATTCAGAGGTTTTAATGAAACCTTAACAAAAATAATTCTGAGACTAATTCAAGATTGACAGATCTTTTCGTAATAATGGCATAAAAACCCAACTTCTACTCATAATTTGCTTCATGGTAGGACTACTGTGAGTAATAAAAATCTGAGAGGTTTAAATCCTCTGGAGTCAAGGCTCACAAATTAGACGTCAAGTTTGATACCTTTAGAGATTTTCATTTGACAGACCACAGGAAATGAATCGTCTAACAATTTATCTAAAAATGATTCTACTTTATGAATGTGAAATATACAGTACTTGCTCATTTGTCTTCACAAAAATTAACTATATTTAAATAAAAATAATATCACTTATGTGCTTTATTTTTCTCTTTCTATGTGGAAATGCTGCAAATAGCAAAATAAAAATATAAACCTTTTAAATCTCTTTAGCTGAAGTCCTGATTAAATTAATATAAACTACAGTATTTTCAGTTTTCTAACCATGGTAATACATATTTAAACAAATATCTAATGCAATTTTATTTCCAATACTGAATGAAGTTGTTTTTTCAAGGACTTTTAACTTATCCTTCTTATGTGCTTAAAAAGCTAAAATATATTGCTCCTGGTTATCTGACACATTTGAACCATAACAAAAACAAGCAATCCTTCAAACAACACAGGATTTATGCCTGCCTCAGCTTATCACTGACAGGTGTGATGATTCTTATCACTTTACAATACAAATATTGATCCAGAAAATTCTGCTGTCCTCTTTTTCTCCTTTAATTTTAATATAAGATAGAAAAGTCTCACCATGCCCTGTGTAGATATCACCTTTAACCTTTCCTCATATAGTGCATTCTTAATACCATCACAATTGTGTCTACATAAAAGGAATCACTCATCTTCTCTTAACTAATCTTTCAAGTGTTGTTTCTAAAGTGGCATTAGAAAAGACCATAAAATACTACTAAGAGTCACAAGAGGGAGCCAACGAACAAAACAACAATAAAGCTTGATAATTGTTCTGAAGGAATATTCATGTGAAGAATGTGACATCCTGCTCTATGTAAAACATGCAACAATGCTCACAGGGTAATTAAGAGGCTTATAAATCATAGGGAGTATGTGGTTGTCTATTATCAGTCCAAAAGACAGTAAAGTCCTTTGAATGGGTAAGAGGTTATTTTTATATGTAAAAAATCCGCATTTGTATAAAATAGAAATGCCTTAAAACCATCTGGTACAGGTGTGTAATCATAGCTATACCTCTGAATGAAGTGATTACTTCCCAATTAGAAAACCCACTAGGTATTACATCCAAATACTGTATTAGGTAAAGAGGTGGGTAAGGATTACAACAGGATTTGCTGGCAAGAAGTCATTTCACTCATTAAGCACTTCCATTCTCATTGTAATTATTAATGATAGATATAAATGAAATATCAACCTATTATATCAGTGCAAACCAAGAAAATATTTTATCATAGGGCTCAGACAAAATGCCCTAAAAAATACCTAGGAGAAATTGTAGTAACAGTAACAGTGTTAACTTCTAAGGAGAATGGAAAACCATTTGTGACTAACTGTGAATACAATACATGTGTTTAAAGAGTTTCAAGCCACTAGAATAGAACTGTTAGCCAACGAGTGGGAAAGGATAACTCTAGTGGTATCCAACTTTTGACCAAATGCATAGAACAATAACAACTCTTTTGGCAGAAAGATAAACAGACCAAATGGCAGCATGTGCCTTCTTAGCACTTGTAGTGTATTGACTGTTGCTTTTATCCTTGAAAATGTAAAAATATGGAGATAACTCAAGCTTTGAAAGGAACTTAGACCAGATGAACTGATCATCCTTTTGGTCATGTATATCAAACTGATTGCTAAGTGATGTGCACAGTAGAAGTAATGCAAAAAGATTATCATGAGGACTCACTCTTCCAGCAGTGCTTTAATAAAAGACCAAGCTCCATCCAGCAGTGCTGGAAAAGTGTCAGCAGTACTTGGTATTTCCTCTCCAAATTCATTGGAGTGATTCTTGGATTCTAAGAAAAAATCAGACATGGATGTTGAAAATGACCAAAAGATCTACAGTATGAGGTGATTAGCAATGTCATCAAAGTACATAAATGGCATTTATCTGCCACCAATTCTAAGGACCTAGCATTTTGAAATCACTTCTCTTGAGACCCAATAAAGGAGATTTGACTTAAGCAAAAGATTAGCACTAATATTTTAACATAAAACTACTGATCTTGAAAATGTCAGTTGTGGAGAGCCTGCATATACACTTATAGTGGTTTGAAATGACTTGGAAGCTGAATACTCTAACAAGTGTAACTTCACAAAACCAAAAACAGTATGTCTCCTGCCAGTGGGAGTTTCAATGTCCTCTTTATTTTTCTTATTCAGGGCCAGTGCTGCTTGTTCTCAGTTTCCATGTAATGAGGATGTCTACCTTTTACATTCTGAGTAGGGTATTCATGCTGGTTAAATTTGATACTGGTATTACTCAGGCACTGGTTATTTTTCATTCCTTTGTGTTTCCTAGGAAAACAGCATTCTTCCCTGTATGCAAGGTGCACCTCAATTTTCACATAAATAATTGTATGCCTTAATTTAATCAGTTCAGATATGCACACAAGTTCTGTGTCTTTATGCTCTAGGGAATACCATGTTCATATCATTACAGTATCTTCAATGGTTTGGTTTTGTTATATTATTTTAACATCTACAGTATACAATATTCAGCACATGTAAATTTGGACATCTTTGTTTTTGCTAGTACAGTACAGTATGTATGTGTGTAACATGTAAGACTTTCAAATACTTCTTTTAATAGTTTGTGAAATTTGTCTCAGTAGGTGTCACTTATCTTTGGTTTACACTCCTGAAATTGCATTAGAATTGTTTGTGAAGCCTTTACTGTCAGGCAAAAAATATTAAACAGTGTCTGCTAGTTTGTCCCAGTCTGCATAAGGCTCAGGATTACCACAGATTTTGGCAAGTGTAAAAAAATCACCATTAATCACAACACAATATACATTATGAACAATCTCTGCTCTAATTTCAATGCTCCTGGAAACAACTAAATAATGTTGTCAATTAATGGAATACCAGTGACAGAAGATTTCTAGAGAGTTGTGTTTCTTTAGACAACATGGCTTGAGGAAGAGAGATGGTATCAGAATATATAGATTGCCAAACAAGGAATAACTAAGTAATTTAAGCATTAATATTATTCTGAAATTTAAATATATCAATAACATTTTACTACTTTTCCTTTGTCATTTATTCCTGTTCAATAAAGCAAACTGATCGTTCTTTGAGGAGATTGTGACTTGAGTGGTTTCATTAATATTTGTATTTTTTTCTTTTTCACGACTGTGTTCCATTTATCTTTCATACCTCATACCCCAAAGTATGAAGATTTATAATTTCTAGCATTTATCTGGCATGTTTCATCCTGAAGGATCCCAAAGTGCTTCACATACTGTATAGCAGTCAATCCACTTAAGATGTGCAGCACCCTCTTGTGTGATGCATGGTATCCATTGTACAGCAGCAGCACCACTACAGGTATATAGCAGAAGACATGAGAAATCACTTGTTGAATCAAGGGGGAATTCTAGGCACAATAGTGAAAACCCATGGTGGAATTTTAACAGGATACAGGGTTAACATCACTTGTCTTACAAACCATGAGATTGTTAATAATAAAGTAGTAAGGATTTAATTTTAACTTTTCATCTGAATGACTGCTTATCCTATAGCACAGCACCCCCTAACATTCTGCACCACTGGCTTGGAAAGTTTGGACGGACCAGACGAAAGCAAACATTTAGTCCAATATCATTGACAATATCAGGTCTCCCACTTAGGATCTTTGCGTAGGCTCTTAGATCAGATGACATTGAGCTAAAAAATATCTGAATTAAACAGGCCATCCTGTGTGTGAAAATGTGTGGATTGTGTGTGAATCTATAAATTATTCATGACCACGAGAAAGAATATGAATTTCTGCAATACCATTCAGCACATCAAAGCAAATAAACATACAGTATACTAAAGCTGGTGTACTGTAGGTAATGTTTCATCTCCCTGGTATTAGAATGACACAAAAGAAATACTGTTAAGTATTCACCAACTTTACATCCAAATACTGTATAGATGAAGTTGAAAATTTCAGTTTTCAAGATATAATTTTCAATTGGTTCTTATGTTTTCCAGGTTCCCAGTCTTCTCCAAAGCATGTTCAGGGTCCTTTTGCTGAGAGAAAACATCATTGTTGCAGGGCTCAGCAGCAATATCGTCACATCAAAAATATAAACAATTTTACCTAAAACAAAAAGGGAAAGCCAGTTGAATAGGTACATACCAATGTCAACAGTTTATTTATATAAACATTACATTTTATATAAAAGTGGTGCAGTACATAACTCTTCCAAGATGGTGGATGGGAGAGTCTAATGTGATGCTCCTGAAACTCTTAAAGCCTAAGGTAGCCTTATAATGACTTAATACTGCAGTGAAATTAATAAATTAATGTGCACCTCTCTGCAAAAAATATGAAGAATTTATTCTTTTGAGAAAAAAGGCTGGATATAAACATTAAAATATATTGGTCCTGCTGTGGCACACACAAGTGGTCTTGACATATCAGAGGATCAGTTACATTTAGACTGTATTTAGACAGAACAGGGCCTCTTTGTACTGTAGCTGTTAAGAATTCATTTTTTAGACAGCAGTATTTAAAATAATATTTATTGCCACAGCTCCATAAAACCCAGAAATAGTACCCATTCCCTAAGCCTTAAATTATTTAATGCACTAGATGTTAAACTCACACTAGCTGAGCTGAATTTGTGCTCAATAGACATAAAAATGCAGTTTAAAAAGATCATTAATCCAAGAAATAACTGAATACATTTATGGAGATTTGGGATGTCAATACATTATCCATGTATTTAAATCATAGTACATCATAGTACGGTTTAATACTACAAAATATCTCTGTGCTCTGTTGCTTACCTCTTACATTCTTTGCTAATGGAGTTGAAGGTAATCTTGGATTCTTAAAAGGCTTATTTCTATTTGATCTGAGGACATCATGATTTGTATTAGTTCTCTTTTCATCCCATATTATTATCTGAGGATAGCTGAGTGGCCCACAAACGTCTGCAAAACAATAAAAAGGAACGAGATATCCCCATGCTGATTTAGTTAGCATTACATTCATAAAAACTAATAAACACACAATATAATTTAATTACAAGACTTCAATCTTCACCTAAGAAACCTGCTTCTTAAATATCAGATGCCAGACATGCAAATACCAGAAAACATACCAACATAACTGCAATGTCACAAATTGTATTTGCTGAGACTAGGAGATCTTTTTTGTTGTTCAGAGAGCTTTCGGTTTCAAAAGAGCTGTTAGTTTAAACAACTAGACAGCAGTTTAGGGACACCAGTTGGAGAATGAGGGAAAACATTTGTAAGAGACCAACGCAACTGGCTTTCATTAGGTTTCTCTAAAAATCGGTAGGAAACACAAGAAAAGGTCTAGTGATGAGACCAGTCTTTTAAGTTGGTCTTTAGGTTAGAGGTTAGTTGTAATGAGTCACTAATAAAGCTCAGTGCTCTTCCATCATTTCAAGATTATATAAATTGATTACTCATAATGTTATTTTCAACTGGATAGGGAACAGGTTAAGAGGCTTAGCTACTGCTGGTTCACTTTGTAAGGAACCTTTCTCAACTAGGAAACAAAAAGGGACCTCTGGTGGATGGAGTGACTTTCAGCTAGTGGTTCAGGCTGAAGGAACCCTGTTAAATTTTGAACAAAAGGGTAATCTGGGTAGACTAGCAGATTTTGGCCCATATAAGGGATTTTAAGATTCTAAGATTCCTTATAATACAGGTGTTGAATGTAAGTAATTTGTCCTATGCCACCTGCCACAGCATGTTAACAGTTTGAATTTATTTTCACTGGGGCTAAGAAGCCTTTTATATGCTTTTACACATTACATAATAAGCATGTGTATACTTTCATGACATTTAGACATTTATTGATGATTGATTGAATTCTTAAACATAAGGGGTCAATGGGAAAACACACCCACTTTTGAGATTCTCTTTTTATTTTTATTAACTTTATAACAAAGGTTCAGGAGGAATGACAACTTCAATCATCCTTAGCATCCTCTTCTCTCCCTCACATACTGTATGTCTTTTGCATCCCATCCCCACCCCACCACAACCTTTTGCAGCTGCCCCTTGGTCAGTTCTCGTTCCACATGGGGGTCGTTGTCTCCTTGTTCTTTGGCCAGGAGGTTAGCTCTCAGCCAAACAGGTCAAAGCCAAATTGACCAAAACATTCAAACCTTTCGATACACTTACTTTAATTCTTGGGCAGTATTCTTAGTGAAATTACAGTATGTTAAAGAGTAACCACTACAATGGAACAAAAACTTATGAAATACTTATAAAATACTTATTTGTATGTATAATCTACACAGTATGTGAAAATGTCATTTATTATTTTTGTTAATTAATGCTGATGTACACTGAGGTACTACAATTATGCATGTTAACTACGTTAAAAAATTGCAGCCGGGTGTAACAGTTTCTTTTGAGAAAAAACAACTTGGTATAAGAAGGTCTCAAGTTATTATTAACAAATAATAAACAAGATAATCCTACTAGAGATCAGCTGCATAACATTAACACAATTATTATATAGACAACGTGCGGGATATGGGTTATGAGTTGAGTTATGGTTAGTCCTAAGGTTACCGTTAGAACTGCAATTAAACTTTCAGGTATACCAATAGACCTAACAGACCTTATTTAGTGCCATTCTTCAACATGTAACACAAATGTTCAGTTTTTGGTTTATAAGCTTATATACTGTATTACTTTGATACCTTTTCTGTTGGAATAACCCAGTTTAACAACTCATCTTTCCATCTGTTTTATAGTGTGTAACTTGCTTTTAGTTATAATGTAATGCCTGTAGATAAAGAGTAAATGTGTTGCAAAACATGTTATAACACTGCAAAGGAACAAGTAATAGGTTTATTCCATACTGAAAAAAAGAAGAAAAATCAACATTTCGGCCTTGGAGCCTTCTTCAGGTGTGACACTATCAAATAGTGGTGCAAAATGTGCTATATAGACTTCTACTGTAGGTACAGTATCTGTTGCTAAAATGTGATATGTACTGTAGATACTGCATTTCGTTCTACATGTGCAGGTGCATTTCTGATGGTATGAGAAGTGCTTACACCTAGGTTTGAATGTTATGCTGGAATTTTGAAAAGTTGATTCTCAATGGTGTGTTTACATGCATGTGAAACACCAGACTGCTCTCTCTGGAGAAGAGCATTTCTAATCTAAGGATGGTGTAAATAATATTTGGGTAGGACATAAAATAATGTAAGAACAAATGATGTTGCTGGAAACATCGCATCACAGTGGTATAACAAATCATGTGGCTAGAAAAAAATAATTGCTATGGCTAAAAGCTGTAAGTTTACAGTGCCCTCTGGGAATGTTCTCCATTTGTAATGTGGAGTACTATACAATAGAAAAAATGAATGTTGGATTATGTTATGTTTGGAGAGGAAACAAGAAAGAATTCTGAAATACTTGTATATGACAAAAGTATACCGGATTATGGCCTTTTATTTTCATTTACTTCTCAATATTTTTGCCACCGTAAACTATTAATTCCTGTTCTTAATTCAGGCTTTTTTTTCATAATTTATTCTTCATAAATCCACATTCTGGTCTTTATACATTAAGGTTTGGTGAGGGGAAGAGGATACCGCAAAATCTGAATTGTTTGAGCTTTTTTTCTCTCCATTATTTTATGGTATGAAATTACCAAGATATTGCAGGAATTCTAGGTGAACTGTACCCATAGTCTTGCACAGTGTGTCCACTTTTAAAAAATTATGGGTATTAACTATCTATCCAGTTTCTAAGTGCTTACGGAATTGCAGCGGAGTCCATCCTGGAAAGCAAGGGGTGTAAGGCAAGATACACTAGTCCATCATGGTGGTACACACAGACACAAAAAAAGCATGCATACTTTCGAATCAGAGCCCATTAACCTACCATTAAGTCTTTGGACTGTGGGAGAAAATTCACCTGAACATGGGGAGAACATACAAACTTCACACAGATAGTGCTACATGTCCGAAATTGGTCCTAGGGTCCCAGCGCTGCTAGGCAGTAATGTTACTCAATGCTGTACCGTGCTGCAAGCATAACTTTAAGTTTCTAAATTTGAATGTTAGTATCTTATTGTGTAGAGTTATCCACAACCTTTAAAAAAAGAATTCCCTTCATTATTAGTTAAAAAGGTAGTATAACAACAATTTTTGCCATTTTTTATTTAAATACTATCCATATCCTACCTTTCAGATGTAAGCTCTCTTCAACGAAGATCTTCAACTTTTCAGAATATTCCTCCTGAGTCATATCAAGGTCAAATTGTTTAGCTTCTTTTGAGAATCTTTTGACTTTTTCATCTTGATAGGCAGCCAGCACAGTAAATCCCATTTTCCCCATTTCAGTTGCAAAAAAGTGCCCAGGTTCACTTCCTCTGTCTGCAATTACAACAGCTACACCACTGGAATAAGGAACACCTGGTCTTTTAATTTTGTCAGAACAAAATGTAAAAATAAGCACAACGAATCCCAGGAAAAGACAAAGGCTTGCAGGATAGATGGCAGATAGCAGTGAAGCACACCATAGGTCTGTCATAAGAAGAATTAAGTTTATAATTGTATTAATCATGCTTGCTGAATATAAAACTCTGTATTACTCCTGAGCAATGTTGTGCAAACCGCATATCAAAAAGTAATGCTCAGCATTAAATAGCATCAACCCTGCAGAACCACAGCTGACATATTGGGAAATATCTGGACAGTGTTTTTATTTCATTCCAGTTCTTACCATGATGAAACAATACATGCACAAAGTTCATGCTAAAGGATATGGAACTGCTAAAAATGAGGAAGAGTAACAATGATCAGTTACCTAAGACCTAATATTAAACACTATGTGCTCATTATTCAAAATGTTTATAAAGCAAAATATATTCATGTGATATACATTCTACACAGTAATTTAAAATTCCTTCTGCACAGGGGGTTTTAAACATCAGAAGTAATATATACAATGTCCATGCCCCTCGATGCTTTGCAATATATGTGCAGTAGCTTAAGATATTGTTTTAAAAAGGAAAGTCAAATAAATCTCACAAGACTAGTTATGCCTCGCCTTTCTGAAATGTTAATGCCACATAATGTTTTTAGGATAAAGGGTTTCTACAGTGAAATAACTGTCAGTTTTTTTGAGCTATTAACCCCTCCCCCCCTCCTTCTTATGGAGTGGACTCCCAGAGAGTACTGTGTCATCTAGTACTGTATGTACCGTATTTTAAAATATAATCGCAAGATTTATGCTATTTCTGAATTGCCATTTCCTTTTCTGTAAAATGTTTTGAGGGGATTGTCTGGCTGAACTTGGTATAGAAACCTAAACTCTATAACGTATTATTGATAGCAAGTATTTTGAAGACACATATCACAATGACTTCTAATGATTCTCCAAGCAGCTTTGTAATGTGCCACATGCCTGAAGCTTAACAAATGGAGCTTTTTTTATCCCCTGGGAAAGGAAAGCCTCTACTTACTGCCTTCAAGGAAGCTTATCTTTTTTTTTTTCAGAATTGGTTCTGGGTGTTTTTTGAAATTGTGGTGGGTGAAAGCATGAAGGCAAGCTTTTCATTGGCACTGCCTGCTATCACAGCTCTGGTATAATTTATTCTTATTTTGTGAATAATGTGTAATTCTATACATTATCTAGCTGTTACCGGTTTTACCTTAAATTTAAAAAAGGGGTATCTGGGTCAATTCTTTCATATTTTAAAGAATGCACTTCATTGTGAGCATCATATTAAAGCATTTTATGATGTCATGTTAATGTACACCGGGATAAATTATTAGAGATAAAGAAAATATAAACAAATAAAACTAATAAAGCTAAATAATCTTTGTAAACACATTTTATTTTTACAGTTCTTTGAGATGTACCACATAAGGTGCTAAATATTGTAAATGAAAGGTCATGAAGGAACATAACATACAGTATATATACATGTATTTGTAATTTAAAAGTAAATTAAATTTACAAGTAGGCCTGAAATTATAAATGGGGTCATAATTTAAAAAATCGTGAAGGTGGTTTGCGAGCAGAAAAAAAGATACTAAACAGAAACTGCCCTTTGAAAGATCACACCACATGCAGTAAAGTGGTTACACTGTAGAAGAATGCATTAAGGATAACCCCAAGAGCTGTTTTCTTTTTAGGCTCATTTTCCTTTTAAAGTTAGATAAGAGTTACAGAGACAATATGTAAACATTGAAGAAATGTCTTTCAATCGTACTGTTGCTCTACTAGGGTTTTGTTTTATGAGAAAGTCAGAATCAGGAGATCACAAAACAAACCATGCAGCACTGTAGTACTAGAGCTCCACCGAGTGGACTGAAATTATTTTTTTCAAAGATGGGGTTGTGAACGACTTCACAATGTATTTGGAGATTTCTCATGTGAGATTTTTGTGCACTTGTATACTAACAATGTTGCCACTGGATATATCCACTGGATCCATTGGTTCCCACTGTTGGCAAAACATGTTTTGTCTTATCAACATTGAGCTGCAGGCTGTTTCCTAGACAGTAGTTCACAAGTGTGTCAACTTGTTGATGGCAGTCTCATTTACTGGTATTTGTAATGAATTCCATAACAGTGGTGTCATCAGCCAGTTTTAAACTCTTTACAGAATCATGGGTGGAAGCTGTGTATAGGAGTGGAGAAAATACACACCCTTGAGGTGTACCAGTATTCAAGGTAATTTTTTCACAACCTAGGGCCAATGCAGGAGAAAGTCTTGTATACAAATACATGTAAAGTAATCTTACAAAACAGTTTCTGTGGGATATTTATAAGCAATTTTATAATTATAGAATTATAATTTTATAAGCAACACAGTATTTCAGAAAGCTATAGTAAGGTAAGGACATTCTATTACATGTATTAAATAATTCCAGGTGTTTTAAAATGAAGGCCCAAAGATAAATCAACATAAACAGAAACAAATCTCATGATATGTGAACTGGAAAGCACTGAGTTGCTGAGATCAGAAACGTTTTCCTACTTGTAGTCTGTTAATATCATGCAAGTGAGTCACATGGTCACGAGATTATTAGATGTTCAATAACCATATTAACAACATTGATCACTAAGACATCATAAGTAGACCAGCACCTGAGCAGAAATAGTTGGAGTCACAAAAATACCCTATTTCATAGTGTCGTGCTTGTTTAAAAAATGTGCATAAAAGAGTAGAGCTAGTAGATCCCCTCAGTTAAAAAAGTACAGTATGTAACCTTTAATGCAATTAAGATCATAATCTTAAATTGCAAACAACATTTGTTAAAAATGTGAAGGTGTTAACTGTACATTTAAGAAATGTTAGAAATGATTTAGTATACACAATATAATTAAGCATTTCAGAGCATAATGAGTTAATAAAGTACGTGCAACAGCTTCAGTTTTAAAGTGGTATGCAGCTTTATATTAATTTTTAATCTGTTGTTAGTTTGCAGCTATGGATACTTAGGGGGTACATTTAAAAACATATATTAAGCCCCAGAGAAACCAGAACAATTTAAGAATTTTACATTTTCTGATCAGGGAAATATTTTAAATTTAATATTTAATATTTGGTTTATGAAGATCTCTGTTAACCCTATACAAACTGGTACATTTCTTGGTGATAGTCTCAAATGCCTGTCTTGATTAACAATGGCATCTAACTAAATTTTAACATCGTCCTTATTAGAAGAAATAAATTGCTGTGGAAGCTGAAGACATTTTTGGGTAAACAAATCCATAAGTGCCCTTTATAATAATCATCTTTAAATTCCAATGGTCATGTCTGCCAAACCCATCAAAGGAAAGAAAAAACAGAATGTGATAGTTTGTTATATACAAACATTTCCAGTTTTCACATTCATTTGTGATTTTGCTTTTACATTGAAATAGCTTTGTTATAATCGATATTGTTACAAATAGGGGGGTGTCAGGAAAATAAAATAATGAAAAGAGATAATTAAAATAATCCCAAGGAGTATATATATTTTGAGGGAAGTGAGTATTGGCACATGAACTCTTAATTCTCTGGCACAGCCCTAGCAAAAGAGTAATTAATCACAGACAAACAAATATTTATTAGCAATAACACACAACTTAATGACACAAAATATTACACAACAAAAAACATTAAATGTTAACACAAATACCAGTAAGACTATTTACAAAAGAAGACATTTCAGAGGCCTACCTTGAAAACCCAGAATGCTTAGCTTGAATCCTTAAGAACTTAAAAAGAAATTAAACAGGCCAACAAGACCAGTAAACTTTATATCCTAAACTGCTGAAAATGGCTCACAGCTACAGAATATCTTCCTTTTTAAAACCTGGATGCCCAAAAATGATTTGGAATCCATTACCCTGTAAAGATATATCACCAACTAGGAGAGAACATTTTTAACCTGGGATTTTCACAATTAAGGAAACGATAGTTTCCTAAAATAAAGGTCCTAATGCCTGGTACAAACTTAGGTCTCTCCCTGTGTCTCTTCTTATGATCCTTCTTTTTTTCTCCATCTGTTTTTGTGCTAGTTTCCTCTCATCTCCAAACAAAAAACTGAGTAGATTTGATTAATTTAAATAACCCTATAAGAATGTTTGAGCCCTGTCTGGTCACTATGAGGAAAGGACTTGATCTGGTGCCTATCTGATGTACCTCGAAAAATCAGGCACATGTTTACATAAAGAAAATCTTCTTTCAAAACCAATTTCTATTGCTTCTACCCAGGCTGTTAGTCAAATGTCATTAGTGGAAGAAACATTGATTTAGTGTTCAGGTTAATAAAGAAAATCCAGCTTCAAAACCATTGTGGGAAATTTCTCAGTCCCATGAAATTTCTTGCATATATGGCTCTATACACTGCTTTGCCCAAAATGAGAACATTGTCTTAATTGCCCTAAATGCAAAAGCTTGAAAGAAAGTGGTAATATTTTTCTAATTCTTGAATTTTCAATTGAATGCACTAGCAGTTTAACAGATACAGGTAAACTGTATTGGGCATTCCTGACTCTTAACCTACTGTATTTAACCCTGAAACCAAGCTCATTAAAAACACCATTCAACACAAAATTTCCAATACCAGAATAATTGTCCAAAAATAAAATGTTACCATAGTTGATACATTTTCTTTGGTTTGGCAAAGCTGCTTAGTCTTTTCAAACTAATATTTTGAAGTCCTGACCCTAACCCTACCCTACCCATACCCTTAGCTACGGTTAGGATTATTAGAAAATATAGAGGATGTCTAATGGCATGGCTGTGTTTTAAGACAGAAATCAAATTTAGGAAATGTGTAACTAAAAACTGGCACAGCAAGACATTTAGAAATGTTGTTCAAATCGAGAAAAACTGGGATGGCATGCCTTGGCTTTTGATTGAGAGATTAAACTTTCAGCCATCTTCCAACAGCACATCCTTAAACTTTAATACAAACGCTTTCAGATTTTGTATTTATATTAAATAAAGAAATAACACAAACTAATGAACAGTATCATATGAAAGTTTTAATGATACTCTGAAGTGATAAGATCCAGGATATTTTCAACTTCAGATAATAGTACATAATTTTCAATAGCAATTAAATTAATTTTCAGCAGATTCTACAGAAAACATTTAGTCTGTGTTCACCAATAGACCAGCAGGTGGAGCAGGTGTGAATTTTCAATTCTAGCATTGGAAATACTGCTACTGTATACTACAGTATACAGTATATGGCTCTATTCAAGGCATTAGCCTAAATGGAAATTTAGGAAATGTGGTATTTCAATGTTTTCTTCACAATAAATTTTTTGCATACTGTATATGGCTCCATACACTGCTTAGTCCAAAATTAGCACGTTGTCTTAATTGCCCTAAATGCAAAAGCTTGAAAGAAAGTGGTTATACTTTTCTAACTCTTGCATTTGGCATTGAATGCATGGGCATTGAATGCACGGGCACTTTCACTGCTCTGCAATATAATATTTATTATTCATGCTGTATATTTACAGTATATAATATATAGCACACTGTTGCCTATTGTTACATTTTAACTAAGTTGACTTACCTGTATAAGGTTTTATGAAATAATCCAAATATCCTTCAAAATACTAACACAGTAATTACAGATGTATAACACCATACAGTAGATTATAATAATAAATATAATTATTATAAAATAACCCCAGGCCAAATAACATTACATTAATTCAGAATCCAATATAAAATATAAAAAATATTTACATATTGATAAAGAAAATGGACAATCCTCTTGAAAAGGTCAACAATGTTGGTTTGTTCTAGATTCTTAAGTTTTATCTTGTGACATTGTATTTAATGGTGTTTCTTCACTCCATCCTTTTTAGATAAGGAGAAATTTGATTTGAATGAAATTTCATTTAGAATGTGTATAGAGATACATTTTCCATTCTTGGATTTTTTAAGTGAGAATTGAGATATTACAATTAATTACAATAGAGATACTCATAAATCTTACTAATTCAATTTCTCTCTAACAAAACCACATTCTTTTGGGAAGTACCTTTTAATGAAGAGGCTTGTCTGTTTCACTGAAATTGTTATACTTGGACTCCAATGTGAAATTGAAAGATTTGCTTCAATATACTGTATGTTTCAAAATGATTAGAATTAGTATGTACAATCCTACATGCCTGAAATTCTTTACAAAAATGGACTGAAGTGAACGAAGTTCAAACTGTGTTGTGTAATATACTGTGGAATTAGAAATAATATAATGTAGAATTCTTTGTTTAAACAAAGATTAAATTAAACTGTACAACTTAAAAGCGATCACTTTTAGTTAGATTTAGTTTGTTTAGTTCATTTACATTTTCTATTCACTCTAACTTTATAATGCAGGTTGCCAAATTAAAGCTAATACCAAGAAATCAATGTAAATTCAATACTGTAAGTAGATGTTTTTTTCTAATATATCAATTGATTTTGCTGGTGCACCATTATTTCCATTATTCATGGAGTGTGAGACACCTGTAAATTAATTAAAAAGCTGTCTATTTCTGCAGTTTGGTTTCTTGCTTCTAGGTATGTTACAAATTAAAGTATTTCTATTGATCTTGCATTTCAAAATCATCTTCCTTTGAGATATTAGTCATATTAAACTAGAATAAAATTGAAATACAGACAAAGGAAAACAAAACTCTACAAGCTACTGTTTAAAAAAAATGAGTAAAATACAATGTAGTTTTGTAATCCCTTGTCATACAAACACCTCCTGTGTGGGTAGTGTTGGCCGTAGAACGTTTTGTTCACAGAGAGAAAATAATACACGACGACAAGTCAGCACACAAACAAACCAAAAGGCCAGTTTTATTGAAGTTGCTGGCCACATAAACACTCACTGGGTCTCTTCTCAAGTATAAAAAAATAAATAAATAAAGTAACAAACTTTTTATAATATCCACTCACACCTTGCTCTTATTTCTAAACTCCTAACTTGCCACAACCAACTCCTGACTCCTAACTATCCCTAGTGCTCACCACACCCTTAAAATAGGATTTTATTATGGTTATGGATATTATCCATTATGGATACACTAGGTGTAAAAAAACATAACACAGTAATCTGGACTACTTGGACACACAAATATATGAAACCCTTAACAATACACAGCACAGACATTCATTAGATCTTCTTTACCTGGTTGCCATTTTTAGCAATAGCATTAGGCTCTGAAACCCCCCCTCTCAGCATACCAGCAATGGTATGTGCCACTAGCTAATTTTCAGGCATATAACCAGTCTCCTATCTGTTTGCAACCTTCTGTACTTTCTGAGGACCCCTCCAAACAAATAGGCACTGGCTTCTCCTCTCGTGCAGTGCTGTTAAGAGGTAAACTAGTGGCATTCTACACTATGTTTTGTTTCTTTAGTGCCATTTCGCTAAACATAGTATTCTCTACCAGTAGTTTCCCCTCCTTTCCACAACCTGTGTGTGCACCCGCAGGCTGAGAAACCAGCAGGGTAAATTGGTGAGAACTGATGCATTCTGTCCTTCTCCTAGCACGTTCCATTTGCCACAGTGATGGACTGCTCTGTCACATTATCTACCCCTTCTCCCAGATTGACCATGTTGGGCAATCGTGAAAGATAGTCAGTCACCAGATTTCTACTCCCTGCTTTATGCCGGACTCTAAATTTCTATGGTTGCAGGGCCAGATACCATCTAGTAATCCGAGCATTCTTGTCCTTCATGTTGTTGATCCAGCTGAGAGCCCGATGATCAGGATCTAGGATAAAGTCCCTCCCTAGTAAATAATACTTTAAACTGTCTAGAGCCCATTTAATGGCCAGTGCCTTCTTCTCGATGGCGGAATATCTTGTTTCCCGGAGAAAAAGCTTAAAACTCAAGTACAGGATGGGTTGTTCTTGGTCTTCTTCACCCTGGGCAGGGACAGCTCCAAGGCCCACGGTCGAGGCATCCACCTGCACAAGCAATGGCTGGTTGAAGTTCGGACTTTTTAGTACCGGTTCAGAAGTCAAACAGTTTTTCAGAGTCCTGAATGACCTATCACATTCCTCGCTCCATTTTACTGGGTTCTGACCTGCTTTTGTTGTAAGGTTGGTAAGGGGAGCAGCAATTGTGGCAAACTGGGGAATAAAACATCAGTACCATCCGACCAAGCCAAGGAATGCACGTACCTGCCACTTTGTTCATGGTCGGGCACTCTCTCAGATGGCCTTCACTTTGTCTGCTTGCAGTCGTATCTGTCCTTTGCCTGTTTTACACCCCCAGGTAGTTTCACTTTTTGCTAGGACACATTTCTCCATATTAAGAGTAAGCCCTGCTGTCACAATATTACTTTCTTTCTAGGTGTTCCAGGTGTTCCTCCCATTAGTTACTGAAGATAACAACATCATCTAGATATGCTACTGCCATCTTCTTACATCCTTCCAGAACCTTATCCATTAATCGTTGGAAAGTGGCTAGAGTCCAAATGGCCGTAAATTGGTAAAGACCAAAAGGAGTTCTAAAAGCTGGGTACGCCTTTGAGTCGATTGACAAGGGCACTTGCTAATATCTTTAAAGAGGTCCAGGGTGGTGATGAAGGTGGCCTTACCCATGCTTTCTAGGAGCTCGTCAATTCTGGGCATCGGATAGGCATCAAAGCGTGAGACTGCATTCACCTTCAGAAAATCATTGCAAAATCGTAAGCTGCCATCCTTTTTCGGCACCAACACAATTGGGCTTTACCATTTACCGTCAGAAGGCTCTATTACTCCTAGGTCTAGCATCGTTTTGATCTCTGTCTCCAGGCCTTCCAACAACCTTTCTGGTATCCGATGAGTTCTTTGACAAATTGGAGTATCATCTTTCAGCTGTATGGTATGCTCTACTAGTGTAGTTCGTCCTGGCCTGCCATGGTTTAGGCTTGGGAACAAACTTAGAAGGGTTTGCAGGTCTTGCTTACAGCACCTACAGCCCCATCTCCATCGTCTCTTGCTCCTCATCTACCTGAACACCATTAATGACTGCTCAGGCCCTTCTCGTTCCTTCCACTCCTTAAGTAGGTTGATATGGTACACCTGCTTAGGTTTCTTCCTGTCAGGTTGCAATATTTCATAGGTGACTGGTCCCATTTGCCTCAATACTTCATATGGCCCCTGCCATTTAGCTAAAAGTTTGCTTGTAGCAGTGGGCAACACCAATAATACTTTGTGGCCTGGTTTTACCTCTCAACTCCTTGCACAGCGATCATACCATAATTTCTGACTCCTCTGTGCCTTTTCCAAATTCTCCCTGACTTGTTCTCCCAGTGCCTCCAGTCGGTCTCTCATTTGCAGGACAAAGGAGATTATAACAATAGTGGTTGTCTTCTCCTCCTCCCAGCTCTGCTTCGGGATATCTAGTGGACCTGGCACCTATGTCCCATACAGGAGTTCAAAAGGAGAAAACCCAGTAGATGCTTGGGGAACCTCTCAGTAAGCAAAAAGTAGGAATGCCAACCATCTATCCCAGTCTTGACCTGAGTCTGATACAAATTTTCTTAACATGGTCTTGAGGGTCTAATTCAATCTTTCCACTAGACCATCAGTCTCAGGATGATAGGGGCTAGTTTTAATCCCTTTCACTCCCAAATCTTTGTTTAGCTGCTTCATGAGTATGGACATGAAATTCGTGCCCTGATCTGTTAGTATTTCTTAAGGTACACCTACTCTTGCAAACAGCTACACCAAGCAACCGATAATGGTTGATGTCAGGTTTGTTTCTAAATGGGGAAGCTTCAGGAAACCTAGTATATCTCAAAAAACTGGTTTCCAGGGGTCCTATGATATCCATACCTATCTATTACTGGTAGCGGATTAAGGTAGGCCCTATCAGGTTTCCTAACAGCTTTTGTCTTCTGACAGATCTCTCAGGTTTCACAATACTTCTTCACATCAGTGTACATAGTGGGCCAATAAAAATGGTTACTCAGTAGGTCTTCCCTTGCCCTAAATTACCTGCCCATTGAATGGTGTGTGCTAACTGTAATGCTGCAGGTCTGCAGGTTGTAGGCACCATTAAACGGTTTCCACCATTCTTCTTTAGATGGTCTCCCTACTGATTTCACTGCCTGGCCATCCACCCTACTAACTTGCTCATAGCTCATCAATGTTTAACCTAAAATATTTTCCACTGGGGCATTGTTTTTTCTCCACTCTACGTTGGCGACGAGTCTTCCTAGGCTTACCTGCCAGTTCGATCAGTGCCTCATTTATATCAGGCAGTGGTTCTATCCCTTTCCTTGACTGAGCTCTAGTTATGACAGGACACGTGGTATGGCTTTCTCGTAGTAAATCTATCAGGATTGGTATAGTACATCTCTACCCAGGATAAGATCATGTGGAAGGGAATTAATAACACCCATTCGTAACAAAAAAACCTGCTTTCCTAGAGTAATGGTTCCACCAAAGGATAATTCTTTTTATCACCATGTACACAATATACAGTATAGAAATTAGCTTAGTATAATCGATAGACTGAATTGCTACATGACTTTGTTTGATTAGTGAAATAGAACTACCAGAGTCAACTAAAGCTGTTAATGGCTGACCATTCACCTGTATCTACACATACGGTTCAGTATAGCCCCACTTCTCTTTCTTACACTCCCTTTGACATGGTACATAGCAAAAGTTTGGCAGTTTTCACCTTTTCAAAGGGCAAACTGAGGCTTTGTGTCCAGGCTGCTGACAATAATAACAAATCAAGTGTCTTACAGTCCCATTAGAATATCTACTCACAGATCCTCTTGGGTATTCCCATGGAACACTTACCAGTCTGTTACCAGTCTCTGCAGTAGTTCTGGTCATTGAACTGGAGGGTTTTGTTAGTCCATGGCGGGCATTAAGGTATTGTGCAGCTTCCTCTCTCAGTTGAGAAACAAACAGGGTAAATTGGTGAGAACTGATGCACTTTGGTGTTTTAGAAAAACATAAGCTCCGTCCCTGTCCTAGTATGTTCCATTAGCCACAGCGACAGACTGCTCTGTCACATCCCTTCATAGTAATGTTTCAAAGTATTTCAATGGTTGAGATTACTAGGAAGATTACTTATATCAGTGTCATAGTACAGTTGTCTAAAATGTAATGCATATGGCATCATGGTTTCCTCAACTTGTGATTATTGATCCAAATTAAAATTTCATAGCAGATGGTTTGGCAGTTTAATGTTTTCCAAAAAGCATACTCTCAGATTCTAAGTGATGTGAAGAATATATTCTGCCTGACTTCTAAATCTTCTTTAATCTTCAGCTGATTAAAAAGTCAGCCAAATAAAATGTATAATATAACTGCTATCTGCCAAATTGGAAAGCTGCTGTTCACTACTTTTGTTTTGTACTGTGACAGATGTTTCTTTTTTTCCTCGGGCACAACAGGGAAGGCTGGCCTGATAGTCAAGACCTAAAAGGCTAGTGAAGTAAATCAGTAAATCTGACAGAAAAGCCCTCCTTCACATGCCACGTTAGTTTAGCTGCATAACAGCAGAACTCTTGAGGGCTTAAATGCATGTGCCGTCCAACAGACAAGGTCATTCCGCATGCACAGTACAAAACGCACAGCAATGAAGTGTGAGTATATTGTGTAAATATTTTAGACATGTTTCCTATTATTGTAACAGAATTATTATAATTTTAATATTAAGCGTGGTTTCGAAAATTTATTTACATACTATTTAGGTATAAATAAGTTAAACATATCTGTTACTTTTTATTTAATATTATTATATTATTTAATAATTGTGTATTTAAAATTAGTCTGAAAATATGATCTTTCCAAAACATTTCCTTAACTTGTATGTACTCTCCTTATTATACATATTTTTTAAATACTTATACAGTTATAACATTAAGATATTAATATACATAACTCTATACTAGAAATAGCATTAGATGGTTTACTGAAAGTTTGAATTTTAACAGCAATTATTTAGAAAACTATGTGGCAACAAAAAAGTTAGTTGGACTATTTAACCAGCAGTATTTTAATGTCTGTGTACTGTGCTGAGCAGAGAAGTTAGCACACATTTAAATTGGACTACAGGGGACACGATCCCACGTATAATGACAGGACACACCAGCAGATTCATAATGCATCTCAAATGTATGAAATCACCAGCTTACCTGCCAGGTTTTGTCTTCCTTGTGTACAGTATTTTCATTGTCCATAGGATCCCATTTGTATAGGCTTTTAAGCAGGCCAATTAACTTTATAAGAAAAGTTAGTTTATTTGGGTTAAAATAAAAGCATTGATAAATGCTAAATGTTAAATGTGCACATATATAGTGATTTTGTTTCCTTTTAGTCTGCATGTTCAGTTCAGTAACTCTTTCACACAGACACATCTTAATATACTGTAATATAATACCACAAGAAGCTTGCATTTTAAAATATTTTTTATAAAGACTGTTGTTACGTCCCAGTGTGTGTTCTGTGTGTGTTTTTTCTGTTATGTCCACACTGCTGTTTCTTGATTGTTCTCCCTTCCCCATTGGCCCACCATTACACCACACTTTCAGTATGACATCATCATCAATTAGCTCTCAGCCAATCAGAACACATCTTATTCAGCATATAACATGGAGGTTTTCAGCAAGGAGAGGCCTTTTGTTTGACTTCGGTCCTGTTTGGTTTTGGTTATTGCTTTGCTTTGCTTTGCTTTGCGTGTATTTTCGTATAGTTTCGGCTTTGTTGTTTTGTTGGTTATTTCTTAGTTTCTTTGTACTTTCGTTTGTTTGTGTGTTCATCCTTGTTTTGCCATTACCTTGCCCCAGTGTTACACGCTCAACTTTTGTGTTCTTTTGTGTACCCTGCTCCTGTTGATTACTCTTGTTTTCCCTTAGTTGTATTCCTGGTTCACTTGTTTTTGTGTGAACTTTTGTATATAAGGTTAGTTCAGGTTGTTGGGGTACACTTTACACACTTAGTTCATTTTGTATTAGTACACTAGTTTAGTACAGGTGAGTGCCATTTGTCTTGTATGGTTTTGGGTAGTCAGTGCAGGTTAGCTAGGGTATTGAAGATGCCGAAGACCGCGTGTTTCGGGTTTTCTTTTGTAGTCAGATTAGCTTTCCCTCACTCTCCTAGCCAGCTCCATTTTGTTTATTTTCTTTCCTTTGGCACCACTCTAGTTCCTTACCCTTGTTATCACGCTTCCTAGTCCCTCACCAAAACCCACCTGCTTCCAAAAGAATTATCCTAAATGTTACACCCCTTTACCCCTAGACACTTGGGGTCGTAACACTGTTTATAAAGTTTGTTGTCAGCAAAATATTTACTCACATTTTAAAAATTACGTTTTTGATTTTGACAATACACTTAGATCTGCATCACTTAACAAAGGTCAGTACATACTCAAATTATTTTACAATGTGCTGGTAATGTATTAAAAATAAAAGTGGCCATCTTCCAAATTAAGATATCAGATCTCCTACCTTCAGAAATGAAAATCAACCAAGTTGAATAAGTGGTTTATTAGTTTTCCTGATCATCAGATCACACAGCATAGAGGCACATACTGTACATACAAAATACAAATATTTACATGTACTTAAAAATATGACAATACAATGAAAAAGTCCAAATTATTTACAAAGACTGAATGCTTGAGCCCAGATTTTCTTCAGTCCACAACTACTCTCATTTATCCCATCAAAGATTGAACAACCTTAGTGCAAACTTAGGGAGCTGACCATGGTTTCTAAGCAACTAAAGAGTCTTCACTGTACAGTCTGCTGTCTAAAACAGATATACAATTATGAGACCTGCTTTTCAAAAACAGATAATGCATTCCAGAAATACTGGCTCTGCCTGGCAGGCACTAAAAGTAAATAAAGCTTCATTTAGATACAAAAAAAATATATCTTAAATTAATTCCAGTGTCTTGGATGATCAAAAATACCTGTAATTTTCCAGTCCCCCCAAAAAATGGACACAATTTTGGTGTCTTGGAACTTAATCCAATAGAACTCCCTGACAAGTGTCCCTAGTTTTTTTTTCATTCTGGAAGAATAGAGAGAGAACAAGATGATTTGAGTCTACTTTTTATAAGCAAAGCCGATCTTCCTGGACCAAACAATAACCTGTTACCCTATCCCATGCCAATTGAATTGATAAAGATTAATTCAAGAAAGTGACTTGAATATTTACTTGTCTTCTGAGCATATGAATGTGAATGTATTTGTATACCACTAATCCACAAGGATGGCTACAATAACAACCATATAGTCACTGTATTTGTTTGAACTAAAATCTTTTGTAATTCCTGAGTGATTATATTCCATCTGCATCATGGCTGATTGATTCATTAATTTTATAATTTTTTTAATCATTGTATTAATAAAGTTGTGTACTATTATCATTTTAATGTGTATATTGATGTTTTCCTGATCATCACAAAGTACAAAGTACTCAGAATGTATCGTCGGTGAGTTTAGTAATTGTTAATAAAAATACATGTAGGTACAGTATTAATGCATTGTTGCTACAGCTAACATCCATTCTATAGAAAGCTACCATATTGCTTTACAACATTAGTTCATGACATTTTTTGTGCTTCATGGATATATTAGTGAACATAAGACTAATCCTTAAACATTCATCTTTTTTGTAACTCGCATTCTTTTAAACAAACCTTTAATGGTTAGCAGTTATAAGAAACCCAATCTGTCTATATATAACATTTGTCTATATTGATATATAATATATACTGTAATATAATCTGGTGTGCAATGTTTGGCTAAACTGTGTGAAACATTTTGGTCCCATTTTCTGTATTTTACAGAATGCTACAGTACCTTATATCCATTAACCTCTAAATAACAATAACCACCACATGAATATACTGTATAACATAAAACATAAATAATGAATGCAGTTAATGCTGCATGTTTTATCTGGTGCCCATGCACCTAGGCCTTTATGATTTTAAAACAGCACAGTACACAGTCATTGATGTGTATTAGCAAAGCATGATTCAAATACCTTAAGGGAATTGTTCTATGTATTATTCAGGCAATACTAGGAAGCACTGGAATGCTTTTAGAAGCTTCTTGAAGGCACTCAACTGCCACAAGTTTTTAAAAGCTTATTTCCAAAGAAATGTTGTTTTTTTTGCGGTATTATGCTGTGCTCAGGAGCCCTTGACTTGTACAATCTCTGCAATACTATTTAAACACATTTAATTTTATGAATCGGGACTATATTAAATATGATTAAGCTAATAAGATAATATGATTAAATAATGTGTGTGATGTTTGCAATACTACAAGGTTATATTTAAGTGTGGGTAAGTATGATATGAACTAAAATAGCCATAGAAGTCTTTTTGAACTGCCCACATTGAAATTCATTTTACATTCACAATTTAATGTAAAATGTTTAAATATCTGAAATGTGTGCTGACCTTCTAATTCTCATCTGTAAAAACACATTTGAAAAAACTAAATACGGGGATTAAACATACTTCCTGTTGACATTGTTTAGAATAAACCAAGAAGACTAATCAAGTGAGGGAAGGTTGTTTTATAAGCTGGAAGCAGAAGAATGTGTAACATTTTCTTTTCCATCAATCCATTTTCTAGCTGCTTTATCCAAAACAGGGTAACAGGGGAGCCAGAGCCTATCCCAACAGGGTGGGATATACCCAGACGAGATGCTAGTCCATCACTGGTCACACACAGACACAGACACACAAACTTATATCAGGGCTAATTTTCCCAGAAGCCAGATAACCTACCAGTATGTCTCTGGGCTGTGGGGGTGCCCGGTGGAAACCCACACAAACATGAGGAGAACATCCAATCTCAATGCATACAGCAGCCTAGAAACTGCTCCCAGGACCTCAGAGCTGTGAGGCAGCATTGCTTTCCACTGTGCTATCATGCCACACAGTACATTGATTTACATAAAAGTAGCACTAATTTCAAAAAGCTACACATTTTGTGGTTTAAATTCATACATTGTTAACATATACAGTAATACACAATAAAAAGTGGTCTTGCAGGAGTGATTTATATGTGATACTGTGAAGTTTTTGGTGACTTAATATTTCATTTCAAGGCCAAAGAAGATGAAAAATATACAGTAAGATGGCACTTTATTTGAAGCTAAGTAATTACTCAATACTTTTCTTGGCAATAGGTGTAAAGAAATATTACAGTTTTTATACTTTATGTTGAGACCTAAAATAGCTTCTTTTTCACTTACAGTACATCAAGCAGTTTCTAGTGATTTGTTTTAAGGCTGCAATTTGGACAATTCTAAAAAAGTATTATTCTGCCTCAGACGGCAGTTTGTCTGTTGTTTGTTCCAGAAACTAAATTCTAGGGTCCAGTGTTAATCCAGTAAGGAAAATATTTTATATTTCTTAAAAAAACCTTTTCCCAGTACATTTTAATAAATTTGCAAGACCAAAAATATTTGTATGATTTGTCAGGTATTTTCTGCAATTCCCCTAACAGTTTGTTCTAAGATCTATCATATTTGGCGTGTAACTGGTCGGTTCTAAAATAATATGACGTTTCCATGCATATTCTATCCTTGATGGTGAATTAGTGGTATTATGCAGATTTAAACATATGTCTTCCCATTCCTAATTTTCTATACAAGAGCCAACCTTGCTCTTGTATTCCACATGTATTTTCTAATATTTTATACATATCGCATGAAGTACTGTAAGTTAACATTTTGCTACCTTAGGTTTGCATCATATATTTTATTCAAGGTCTATATCTTTCACTGTTGCACTCTGGCTAAAAATGTCTGAGATGATTTCTAACCTATAAATAAATGTTCTGGGCTATGGAAATGAAAAATTAGGTACCGTAGGCCAAATTTGTCAATCAAGTGTTCAATTGCTAAAATGCCATCTTTGTCAGTTGAACAGTATAAATATAATGGATATACAATAACAGTACAGTATATCTGTCATTGACCATTCTTTGACAAGTCTAATTATTTTTTGGGTATAAAGTCAGAGTGTCATGCTATTTCACTCAATAGTACCCTACCCTTCTTCACTTGTTTTGAACTTACTTATTATTTCCATGTGTTCCAATTCAGTAGTTATTTATTTTCTTAATGCCTTGATCTATATTGTAAAAGGCAATATTTCTTAACCTATTTCTACTCCTCTTCATTTTGCAGAGGAGTTGTCATTCATCTAAATTATTAAAGCCTTAAGCTGAGCTGAATAATAGTAAGACTAGATTTGGAAGAGCTAGACCTGTTTTTGCTTTAGAGAATCTTAGAGTTAAGATTTACCCATGTTTTTCTTCATTCCGAAAGAAATCCAGACAGAGGTATTTATCTGGCATTATATATCTACTGTATATACTGTATACTGTATGTACTGTTTATACAGTATAATGCATTGTCTCAATTCTTCCCAAGAGTGAGAGTGATACAATTTCCATCTATTCAAGTTTTGCTTCATCTGCTTTTAGCACCTCATAGATATATTTAAATATACTGTCTATGTTTCTGTGTGTTGTAACTCCTAAATATTTGACTTTGTCCTGATCTCATTGTAAATGGAATTTAGTTTTGATCTCATGGGATACAGCTTCTCCAGTAATGATTGCTTCAAATTTTCCTTTGTTTAAATTTATATCCTGAAAACATAGTATATTCTGTGATTATATCCACGAGAACAGGAGGAGATTGTGTTGGATTTGTGATGTACAGTATATTCACATTATCTGCATAAAGAACCAGCTTGTGTGCTTCATGCTATATCAATTCCCTCTATATCCTTCTGTTGTCTTGTCCTGTGAGTCAATGGTTCTATACAGAGAGCAAAAATCAATGGAGAGCATAGATCTCTTTGTCTTGTTCCCCTATATACTGTAAATTGAAGCTCTCTGACAACGCTCCATTAGCCATTACTCGTATTCTTGCATTTGGTTGTTTAAACAGTACATTGTCTGAAACCAAGCAATTAAGTCATTATGAAAGTTATCTACAAGTATCAAATATAAAGGGCCATACTAGTCTGTCAAAACATTTTTTCTGCATCCAGAGAAAATATTAGATTTTGTTTTATTTTGTTTATTTTCATTGCATAATTCATTATGTTAATTGAACATTGGATGTTACAATTTAGTTGTCTGCTAGACATAAAGTCTGTAGGATTTGGAATAATTATTGAGGGGAGAATGTGTCCTAATCTCTTAGCTATGATTTAGCAGTCAGTATTTTCATGTCCCCATTTAAAGAAAAACCTAGAGAAAGCACAGGCAGTGAAATCTTTACCTTCTGTAGTATAACTATGATATAGAGCTCAATTAAATACTTTAGCTGAAGTGGGAATTAGTTGTTACTTAAAAGCTATATAGGATTCATTTGTACTGTATATACATAACTTTCTAGGCATTTTCCCATCTTAAATCTTTTTATTAAAAAGTTCTTCTTCAGTTGTCATAGTGTCAAGATTATTAGTTTGGTTTCCAGATAAAATTAGTTTTTTAAAAGTATTATTCAATTTAACCTATTGTAGCCTTTACAGTACATCATTTGTGCTGTGTAAATTTTGATAGAACCAGGAAATCTTTTAAGCAATTCTGTTTTTCACTTTTAATATTTGTTTAGATTTTTTTGTATTATATTTTGAATATTGCATGATTTTTATTTGTTTTTAAAGTGTAAAGCCTGGAAGTGTAGCTGATCTTGGGGTACTTTTATAAAAGTGCTTTCTGATTAGTAAGGACTGGGTTTTTCTCAACATTCCTGTTAAGACATTTTTTAATGCCACCTGTTTCTCTCATCTCAATGTCTTTTTCTGTCCCAGGTTCTTATGCTCTTTCTCCTGGTCCTTTATTTGTACCCTAATGTCTTTCTTTCTCTTTTTATATATACTGCTGCCTCCCATAGATTTATCATAGGTGACCCATCAAGATGTACATATTCATTTATATCCTGTTTTAATTGACCAAAAAAATTATTAGTCTTCATAAAGGTTTTCCTCATTCTAATCCTGTGTCTAAGGTTGTGCATTTTCTACAAATAAGAGCATGGCCTGGTACTGTAAGACAATTTAAAGCAGTTTTTCACTCTAAAAAATATTTTTTTGCTTATGCAGTAATGACATAGTCAAGTAAGGAATAGTTTCCATGTGACATAGAATAAAATATAAAGACTTTAACATTAGCCGTTGATTAGATTTTGCATATTAACATTTAAAATGTTTTGAAATTAACAAACAGTATTTTTTTAGTTTATGATTTTAACCATGGCTACCCTTATTCAAAGTAATTATTGAATTGCAAAATGTTTACAGTGCAAAATCTTCTTTTATGTATTTCATGGTAGTATAAAACCTTTTATTGTACAATAAGCACAACAATAAAATGAAATACAAGGTACAGAGTCTGTAGTAACACAGGGATGAAGCAGCTCGAGGGATAAAGGGACAGCTTCAGAGTACAGTCCAAAATGCTGAGACCTGTGGAGGAACCAGGAAGTAAAAGACCATAAAATCACATAGATACCTGTCTTGTGATACATTTGAAATAAGTAAGTTGACTATCCAGATCTTTCTGGACTGGATGATGGGTAGAATGAGTCTCACTAAGTAGCGCAAAGTAGCTCAACTATATCCCACTGACTTTCACTTGCGAATTAGTGAAAGTCAAATCAATGAATGATGAAACCTTACTGTTGGTTATATTTTTTGTTTGTTGCGTACCGATTTAATCATTGCATGTTCAAGCAAAATTTCCAGATAATTTGAGTCAGGTCTAATACACACTTGTATAACTCTAAAGCTATCAGCTTTAAATTATTGTGTTTAAACTACTTCTACTTCTCTCACAGTAACACACCAAAATTAAAACATTATTTTCATTAGAAATTATCCTTTGTCTTAAGCAGATTAATCAGTAGAGAGCACATTATTATTTACAGTACAATTGACAAAAAGCTTACATACACCACTTAAAGCTGTTAAGCTTTCAGTAAAAAATAAGTAAAAAAAAAAGTTTTTAAAAACTCAATAAAAAGAAAATGCCATAACTGGGTATAACAGGATGTGGCAATGTTAACAAGAACAAGTGCCAGGAAGAAAACTAAAAATGCCAAAGGTGGATAGTTTCAGCATACTCTGCAAATAGTTCTAGACATTGCCAGCAGCAAACTGAAATGACATCTATTCAAATCCTGCAGTTGCTTTTGGGGAGTTCATTTTAGTAAAACTGCTACAATACATTCTAAATGGTAGAAATTACAAAGAGAACTGCACTAAATTAACAGGATAGGAAGATATTTCCTCAAATAAGTGTCTGTACATTAACCTAAATATCTGTAAAGCATTTGTCTAGTTTGCAGAAAGGGTTAGTCAATCAAAGAGTAAAGATCACAATGGTGAGTGGAATACAGTAGGTGGTGCCAATGATAAATTGTGTAGAAGACTGATATAAGACATCAAGTTTCCTAAGAATAGGCCATTTCCAAAGCAATATGTCAATAGTCCACAATGATGGGTATGGACAATTGAACACATTCATGGAAGAATTAGTAAAGCAAGATTTATTGTGATAAGGTAAACCAAGTCTAGAATTAACTTTATCTTGTATTTTTTAATATGCTAGATATGAATTAGTCATGGCTTACTCTGAATCTGTTTCACTTAATGTAAAACTCTTCAAACTGATTTTAAGAGAGCAATTCAAATTGTATCCATTGACAACATAAACTTTGTTCTATTTGAATTCAGCATGATGCTGTTGAGGCTGTTACCATAAATTCTGCTTTATTGAAAACTAAGCTTCAAATTGGTCAGTGCAAATGAAAAAAAATCGATCTGGTGGATACGAGATTTGACTAATGCCTGGGCAACAATATTAATACAGACGGACAAAAGAGTAGGGCCATGCGTGACTTCCTTGGCAACTGGAAGAAACAAATCTACCAGATTTTATACTGTAGTATGTACACGTCCTTAGGTAATTCTGAAACCATATAAAAGGTGTTATGACGTGTCTTGCTGACAGGCTGGGGAATCAGAATGCAATGAGTCCAAAGGGGCTCAGTGTTAGTCTGAGACTGGTAGAGATGTACATTGGAGCACAAAGGCTGATGGAGGATGAAGACAGGAGGAGATTACGGAAGTGAAATGGCGATTGGGATCTTGACAGAACTGGAAGCAAGGTTGCTGGCAGGCAGAACATGTTCAGGAAAGGCTAGGAATCTTTTGGGAGGTTTCAGGCAGAGTGTCCTTTGGTGATACAGGTTAGTATAGCTGAGTACACTACCTTGTCTGAAGGCAGGTCAGTGGCAAAACAATCTTGTAGTCTTGGGGTTGAAGGCTTAGGCACCCCTTTAAATGGTCAAAGGGGGCCAGGACAACCAGCCCGTGGAAGTCCGAGTAGCCCCAGGTGGAATTAGGCTCTTTGTGGAAATGGGTCTGTGAGCTCTGGCTCGCCTGGGTTTAACAAGGGGAGTTTCTATGAAGATAAACACTATGCATTTTTTTAAGAAGAATGAAATGATTTACAAAGTCAAGATAACTCTATGGACAAAGTATTGTCGTGTATGCCCAAATGCTGCCAGGCGCACAAACATTGTTGCCTCAAAGAACTAGGGCCCTTGGTTTAATTCCAGTCCTGGGGTGGTATCTGTGTGGAGGTTTGTATGTTCTTCCCATGTTCCCCTGGGTTTCCTCCCACAGTAAAATGTACTGATAAATTAATTGCCTTTTGCGAAAATCAGCCCTATCTGAGTTTGTGCATCTGTGTTTGTACTTTATCTATCTGTACTGTATCTATTTGTACTGTATCTATCAGAGAGTCACCTTCTCTAAACTCCTTCAGATCCAGACTCAAAACCCTCTTCTTTAGAAAAGCCTTTACTTAACTGGTAACATTCTTCACCCCTCTGCTTTTCTTAGTACCACCATCCACGGTCTCCTCTAGATATTGTAATTGTGTTTTATCTTGTGTATTCTTTTTTAATGTTGTTGTCATTCTGTAAAGCGCTTTGAGAAGCCACCTTTAAAGGTGCTATATAAAATAAAGTTTATTATTATTATTTAGGTAAGGTTATGATATACTGTATGCAGTTGGTAATTAACCAGTGCCAGTGGGTTAATATGCAGAACCAGTGGGTTCTGCATATTAGAGTGTATTTAATGTATTGTGCATGTATTAGAATTTAATATGGTTTTCCTACAGAAATCTAGTTTGCATACTTTGTAGAACCATATACTAGTGTAGGAGTCTTGTGAATTTACTGGGACAATTTACTAATTGTAACAGTAGTTCACGTGGTGGTTCTTTGGTTATTAGGATTTAATTGTCAGAATAATCAGCAATACTCACACAGGTTCACATAAATGAAATACATTTATTAATACATAAGATTTTGCAGATAAAAACATATGATATCTGCCTGGATACAGACAGCAGATCATATTGTGAGAGTTACCAAGATACAGAATATATCACAATCATGAAGAGATACTGTATAAGACTAGGAATATGCATTTAGTATACCATTCAGCTATTCTATCTCGTTAATCATTCTCATTAATACAGATTTTACAGATTAGATTCTCATAGGTAAATACATTACTTATACAAATTAAATTGATAACAACCTGTGTTGAGATAATAATTGAATTCTCAATTGGTTGGTAATGTAGAATATTGAATTTCTACTCATCCAGTATATGGATTTGTATCTCCTGGCATGGACATCGAAGGAACAATTGACAGGCTCTGACAAAGCGGTATCCAATCCGTCTTCTGGGTCTTCTGGCTCGATGCCCCCCCAGTCTGTTGTTACTCTCCAGAGACATGCTAGTTAGCATCGAGCAAGTCTGTGCACAGAGGTGACTGCGTGGTAAGAGCAAGTCACTCTTTGGGGGGAGAAACTTGGTTTTCTCCTGGTGTAGCAGCTACCTCTGAATAAAAGTATTCAGATGTCGACAAATGTCCAACCGTATTGCTCCATTGATCAGGCGAATATGACCGTTGTTTCTAGCAGTTCACGAAGTCTTGCTGCAGGCTTGATCTCGGGCAGAATTCTGTCTTTACGTACAGGCTCTTGCTGGCTCGGCACTTGGGGAAAAGTTACAAGTCCCAACACTAAGACAACAGCACTGGCAGTCACATGATTGTCAGACAGCCAAGTTGCTCAAGCAAGTCTGAAGGAGCGCAGAGCGAGAGTGACGGAGGAGAAATCTCGGAGCTCTGTGCAATGCCTTTTAACTGGAGGACATACAGTATGGTTGGTGATTGGTCAAGAGGTTGCCAGGCAGTTGGGGTCCCCAGACCCTGCAGGTTCCTGAAGGTTGGTCAACTTTAGGAATGATTGACCATGACCTCTGACTCTACAGTAGGTCCACAATTCAGATGTGCTTAGGGTCTCACTAGACAACCAGGCCCCAAGAGTGGTTATCTATCATGACAGCTGGTTGTATCCAGATCCTGGGAACTGGTCCTTATCAGGAAGACAAACGTCCCTAAATCAGTGCACAAACATGAATAGCTCCTCTGTGGCTTGGACCACAGGGATGAGAGAGATGGGCCTCACTGGGAAAAGCACAGCAACACTTAATTCAGTCTTATTAATAAGTATTGCTGCTACACTAGGCAGTAGGACAGTGTGTTTCAATCCTAAGGGCATACTTACAAAAATTAATTTTGAACTTTAATAATTCTAGGTTTCAAGCATATAAGACCTATTTTATTCAGATAAAGTGTTTTCCATAAAGTTACATTAAACATTATGTATTAAATAATACTGTTTTATGTACTGAAAATTTCCAGATGTTATTAATCTCCCAGTACACAAATTCAAAGTTTATTCAGCATTGAGACAGGATATGTTTACAAGAATGCTATTCTCACTCAGATATTATCTTTTGAATTCTGTCTAGCAGATTATTTCAGAAAACTATTGATGCCATAAAATTGTAATAAAAGTTTAATAATTGTATAGTAAATATCTGGTTTCACACAACCTTTTGTATTTTGTATTAAATTAAAGGTTAAAAGAAAATTATTTTTGAGCAGTACGGTTTCAAACACTGTCCAATCTCAACCTCCTCAAAGACAGTCCAACTGGGCTCCTCTCAGTCTGGTACCCACAAAGGCAGTGTAACGAACAGTTCTTTCCAGACCCTGTGCGGACGACACAATCCGGGATGGAGTGAGGAAACACTAGGAAAAAGTCATGCAGGAATCGGGAATGAATACGGGGGGGCGTGTCCAAAGTGCGCAGGTGTCCGGGGGGTGAGTCCGAGGCAAACAATCCATTGACGAGTCCAAAGGAGAAACCAAAACAGGGCAAAAGTCCATGGCCAGGTGATCCATCCAACAAGGAATTAAAAACAGGAACTGGGTCGGAACCGGCGGAAGGGGAGCGAGAACAGAGAATAAAACCTTAACGGGACCAGGCGCTTCCAGGTCCTGGATTCACACGATACGGAGATCAGATGCAGAGCTCAGATTAACGTCAGCGCCTAGCTTTTAAGGTGGACTGGGAACAGGGTACAGGTGCGGGGAATGAGGCAAACAAGGAAGAGCCGGAGCGCCCTTAAGGAGGAGGGACTACAATTGTGACAGGCAGTGTCTCTTTATTAAGACAATGGATAGAGGTCACATTCAATACCCCCAAAGGATATTGAGAGGAGGGTCTGAATTTTTACACAAACAATAGAAATCTAATTCCACTCAATGCTTATAAGGAAGTCTTTTTCTCACTTTTCTCCCAATGATAAAATCACTGCTAGTAGCACCAGGCTAGCAGAAGAGGATTGGACATTGTACCCACAAAAAATATTTCGCTCTCTTATTCCTTGGTAGTCAAGAATCCATACCTGTGTATTGGATGAGTATACCTTGAGGATTCAACATCATCCATATAGAGAATTTACTTGTTCTTCTAAACACATTTTGATCTAATTTAATTCACATTAGTAAAATAACTTTTACATTATCCTTGAGTATCTAAATGTTCAATAGGTATATGAAACTGATTAGCAAGAAATTTGAACTGATGTTATTAGCAATGTTTCATTTGTTACAACCTGGTGCTGCCCCCCAGGGAACAGATGTAACAGACCCAAGAGCTAAGACACCACAGTCCAGGAGGAGTGGCCGGCTCACTGCACCTCGGGCACAAAACAGGCTACTGAATCAAGACTGTCCAGGGGAATCCACACCTAGGCTCCAGGAGCAGGGGCTGCCTTGAGGTGCTGTCAGAGTCACCCACGTACTCGCCGCCACATTCCAACGTGTACTGTATCCAACCACTTTTTCCCTTTTATTCCTACTTAAACCTTTCTACTGCACCTCTCCATGCTCACTATTGAGTTCTACTCGCCTGAGCTAAACCTTCCTCGTCGCTTGTTTTTCTCACCTCTTTGGATTATGGATTTTGCCTTCCCATTGACTATGGACTTGCCTTACAGATTGGATTTTGGTTACTGGATTCAACTCTTTTGATTACGGATCTTTCCCCTCCTACTAACCATGGACCTGCATAACGATTTGGACTTCGGTTACGGGACACTCTCTCAACCCCTTACACCAACCCCACACAGGGTCCTAATTTTCCATCTACTGGTCCCTGACAGGTGCCTCAAGAACAGTCTGCCAGGATAGCAGGATGCAGGCAACTGGCCTGTGGGATTGGAAGGCATGGTAAGAGTGCATGGTAAGGGAAGCAGGTTCATACACTAGCACACACTAGAGCGTAGCGCAGGGCCAGGCCGGGATACTTCCAGTTAGGTGGTCATCCAGGAGGTGTGCCAATGCCAGGGTGAATGGGGAATAAGCTCTTTTGGGGGGTCTCCTGCTGAGACCAGGCCAGAGCACACCCACAGGGGACTTCTAAAGTGCGCCACAGACCAGGCTGCAGGAGTTGCAGGGTTCTGGCCTCTCTTCTGCACTCAGCAGAACGTGAAACCAGGAACAAGGAGGCACTGCTTGGATGCTGGAAGATGGCTCATGAGTGCAGTGATGTGAACATCAATGCCAAATTACTAAGGAGAGATTAATCAAAGGTTAAATATCCTCAGAGCATGAGCTTTCGTGAGAGTTCTCACCACTGTGATCAGGTCAGAGAACAGGCATAGCAACTGGCTAGTGCAACTGTGACATGCCCTAATCCTAATATTGATGTATCTTTTCTTAGTTCTGGTATGTTTTTATGGTAAGTCTTTGAAAATATCTAGCAAGGTACATCATCTACCAAATGCAGGATACATATACAGCATACAATAAACAATTAAAGATATTAAAATCTGTATTTCAAGAAGTAGTATTGGATTTAAAATCCTTTTGAATATGCTGATGGATATGGATGCTTACCATCAAATTGAGCTTTGGTACGGGCAAGCAGTTGCTGGGATACAATTATACAACTTTGGAGACATGTAAACCTGTAAAACATTTTTTCCTTTATTGGTTTTAGGAATTTTAAAAAACATTTCAGGGAGAAATTGAATTACTACTTCATTGAATAATTTTAATGACGATATGATTTTAAATGGGTTAATATTTTCTTATTGTTCATGTGGACAGGATTGTCTTTGTTATATGTGGAATGGAGTTACTGTAAATATGACCCATAGAGATGAGAAAATAAATGGAAATGAATAAATAAATCCACTTTAATTTACATTACAAATAACCATAGGACTATAAATAACCAGTTTCAAATTAAAACAGAACAACAATTTAGTGAAATAGAGTATAACCCCCTTAGTGCATCTTACTACAGGCTATAGATATGCCTGCTGGTAACAAAAAATGTATGTACTGGAAACAGCAGTATCTTAAATCTTACTATGTTAAGGGCTTTGAGACACTGAAGACATAAAAAACAACTGGAATTAATTCACAATGTCATTATGATAATAAATCTTGGCACTTTACTTGGCCTCGTCCTTCATAAGCCCTATTAATATATTGCATTTGTGAAACACATTAATATTTTTCTCTGTTCAGTTCATTAGTGAAATCTGATTCACAGTAGGAGGCGTAATGTAATGATCCAAAAAGTTGCATACTAATCTCTTCGCAAAGAGTTTAATTGCCCCTTTTATTACCATTATTCGTTTAGAAAGGAGATATTCACAGTTAGAAACAGAATAAAACCACCGAAAATTGAAATGTAATGGTTTAGACATACTGTGTTTGGTTTGGTTTGTCCCATGGCCTTCTCCTTTGGCTCATGAATGTTGCCTTTTGAAGGCAGAGAGAATGAAAATGGATAAAATACATACATGAAATAAAAAACATATAACGGATGGACAGGACAGCTGTCACTCAAAGTCCCCTTTTCTATACAAAAGACACACTGCAAAGAAGAAACAGGGGAGTTGGGGGACAAGACCATCATCTTGACAGGGGGCTTGAAGTAAGTTGTGTATCAATGAGGGAGTGGGAGGAGCCACAGCAAACACCAGTAAAGGTTGACGCCCCATCTGAGGGAGCGGAGTTAGTGGAAACCAAAAAAACAAAAAAAAGGGAACAAGAAAAATGCACTGCATGGAACAGCGGTCTCCAGGCTGGACTGTGCCTATTTAGTGGTGTCCAGCCTGGGACAAAAAGAACCCACATGTCACAGCGGCAGCCAGACTGGACTGACCCTATTTCACGGGGTCCAGACTGGAAGAAAAGGAGAGCCAGGCTAAAACAAAAGAAAACTCAACCTACCCCGGTAAATCACTACAGCGGTACAGGAGGAAAGAAAATAAAAATTAAAAAGTCAAAAACGTGGCATTAACTCTCTCTCCACAATTCCCTCCGGGACTGTTACTGGAATGTTCTCCCCTTGCAGTGGTCTCAGGACTGAGGTCCTGCTTGGTCATCTCTCCGGGGAAGTGCTCAGTGTGTTCTTAAAGGGCTCCGACAGCTGTGGCTCGTCCTTAATTAGTCACGAGGCTTGTGGTCACCCTTAATCCAGGGCTCCACCTCCACACTGAACACTCCTCTCCATTATGCCACTGTAGGGTTAAAATGGATTCTACAGTACTTTCAGAAATATATTGTTGAAATCTTGAAGTAGTGACCATGGAAAAAAAGAAGATTTTCTCTTTTAAATAACCTCAATATGTCCAATACCATACTGTCCCCAATCTTTTCTCCTTTCTTCCTACCTTTTCCATTGTTGTATTATTGCCGTTGTTTCCAGTTACAAGCATCTGACCTTTGGACTTTCCTGCAACACACAGAAGGCCGCAAGGGAATTCCAAGAAATAGTTTATGGGAGAGCCTTAAGACCCTTCAGGTTTGAGAAATGCAAATTTACCAGTTCAAAACATGGATTTCTTAGCTGTAATTTCACTTGAAAATCAGAGATACGGTGCCAAGAGAGAAGTGGTGTTATGATAATTGTTATCTGTATTGAACACAGGGCTAGATGTTATTTGTGTCTAATAACTGTTATCTTCTACTTTTGCCAATTGATGGTCAGAGACAAATAGATTACTTTTAGCTCAGTAAATTTATGGTATTCATACATTTTCAGCCAACAGTCAACATGTTTGCAAACTAGAAATAAACAAAGGACAAGATAAAAACTTTTTTGCATATTCAAAAGCCAGTGATATCCCAAACTTTTCATATATGTAATTTCTGAAAGTGTAAAAGCAGCTGTCACAGCTGTAGCTAGGCATCTCAGTGCCTCAGCTACAGTATATTATCACATTTACTAACCTTGTCTTGCAATCCTCCAAAGCCAAAATTGTATTAGATTTTAATACAGTGCCTATCAAAAGTAACATACTGTACCAATAATATGACATTTTGATTAATTACTAGTAGTATAGTGTTAATGCTGAGGGGGTCATAAAATTAAAAAAAGGAGTCCCAGTGGTGACGTTTATACAGTTGCCCCTGAGCTTACAGACAGGTAAACAGGATCTGTGACAGACCAGTCTGTCACTGCAATGGCAGCAGTGAATTGCTTGGGACTTTGGGATCTTTGCACAACAGTCCAGTGTTTGTTTGTCTTGGCAAAAGAAGGACCTGAACTTAGGATAGCCCATTTATATGCCTATTAATTTGATTAAAAAATACCTATTGTGAGTTGTACTGCTTTCCTGTATTGCTTGTGTGTAAGATTTGAGCTCTCTGTGATACTATGGTTATGTAGTGTTTCATGTATTTTGTTATTATATCTATGGCTAATTGTTCATTTCTTTTGGATATTTCCAGGCTAAATGTGATACTGTCAACTCCTTGAGCCACTAACTATAGCCTTGAGCCAGCATGTCAACCGATTGCATGTGCATGTTTGGGTGGTCTGTCACTGTTGGCTTGTGGAACCCCTCCAGGCTCCTAAGATAAACCAGTCATCCCCTTTCAAAGAAGCTTGCTCACTCCCAAAAAACACAGTCCATCACAGAGGTATTAGTCAGCAAAACAATTGGTCATCTTCAGTTACTCTTCTCCAGTGGTCTTCCATTGGAAGAGCTGGAACAAACAAATTCCTCTCAAAACTCCTCTTCATTTTCAAATTCTCTTCCTTTACAAACTTAAAACTTTTCCTACAAATATAAAACAATACAAATATAAAATGAAATTTTGTGCTGGTTGGAGGATGAACTGACGGCTCTGGGGGATCACTTTTTGCAATTGGTAAAATTGACTAAACAACTGCCAAAAAAGCTTTTCAATCCTGATTTCCAAAAAAAATAAATAAAACAAAAACTGTCCGGATGTCAATATTGTCCGTACTGTAGAACTGTGCTTTGTATTCAACTTAGTTCCTATATTAGTTTTACAATAAATGCTGTTTACATCTTTCACACAGCATTTTCAAAAGGTGATTTCAAAATGTGTTTTTTTTGCTTGAGATAAATTACCAATATTTTTAAATAAAGGTCTAAGATGGAGATAGAATGAGAGAAGATGAAGATTCTCATCTGAATCACATTTCTCAAACAGCAAAGAAGAAAGACCTGTTGTCCTCCATCACCTGACCATTTGAAGAAATTTGCTTACCAAAGAAATTGGATTACCAAAACATCCAACAGTTATTAATCCACCGCTTGTGAAAAAATATATTTAAACTATGTGGCCAATATAGTAAGTCATGACCGCCTCACTGCTGTATGACAACAAGAGAAAACATGCCAGCAAAAAGCAAGATCTCAATAACCACCAGATATTCTTAAAATATGACGTATCTACGATATGACATTGAATAAACTGTTCCATCAAATAAACGATGCCTTTATTTTGCAGGTCAGGTATTGTAGTAGATACATTGTTAAGATACCCTAGGCCCTTGACAATGTGTATTTCCTAATTCACTAACTTACATGGTTTATGTCCTGAATCTTTTAGGATGTAAAATGTATGACAGTGAACACCAAAAGTATTGGGACAGTGAAATCTGAAAGCAAATTTTCACTATGAACTATAATAATTTCTAATGAAAAAGATTGACTTGGAGCCTCTTGTTGGGGTGAGACTGCTGAGCTACAGCTAAGATGTAGCTAGGCTCAGAGCCAAATATTATTTATATAGTTTATTTTTTTCTGGTGCAGTATAAGACATTAGTTGATGTTAACATATGTTTTAGTACTGCTCTTTGGGTGTGTCTTTTTTTCTGTTTCTGTTCCAACTAAGATGACAGTCTATATGGGAGGCTGAAGGAACAATTGTGTGATCTTCGTAATTGATGGTAATGTGTCACAGAAGGTGAGATTTCTCCAAGAAAGAAAGAGATTGATGCGGTTTGTTCTCAAACAGGAAGTAGTGGAATGTTAATTATGAGTCTAATATCAAGGTAAAGAAATGTTTAAAGGCTTTTCAGGAGAATAGGCAAAAGGTTGCATAAGGATTTTTTTCTCTGTTGTGGTTCTACAACACCATTAGAACTGTAATTTTTAAACTGTATTACAGAACAGGTATTGCTCTGTGCAAAATATCTCTTCAAGAGCGGTTAACAAAGATGGGATTTAGAAGGGATCATGGAAAGCATTAGTGAAATTGCATGCAGAACCTTCAAGATTAGGGGGAAATATTTATTCATTTTAGAATGTACTGGGATATGGTAAAGGGCTTATTCTTCATCGGGGACAACCAAAGTTATGTAAGAAATGTGGGGAAATATGGCATTTATTGATAGTATGCTCTAAAGAAATCTGTAAACAGTGCATGGAGGTTGTGCATGAATTTTAATTTTGCCCAAACAAAAGAGCTTGTCAACTTTGTGGTGAGGAATCATATTTACAGAACAATATATAGGAGATGCTTCCAGTTGTTTGACAGTCAAGTGAAACTAAGTGTCCTAGGACAGTTGAACCAGAGCAAGAAAAAGTTGCAGCCAGTGGTGGTGCATTAGAAATGAAGAAGCTGCTCTACTTTTCCCTATGGATGGGGGGAGTAGCAAGATTTAGAGTCATGTTTAAATTCTGAGGAGTATATGAGTTTGGAGGAAATTCATGATTGAGGATCAGGAGAAGATCGATGGTGACAGATGAAGAGAAAATCATAAGTGAGTCAGTAAATAGTTCACACTAGTAAAAGGGTTTCTCTTTGTATGGAAAACCCCTTAAACGTTAGGACATTAGGAAAGGATAAAAGACAGAGAGGCAGAAGTGGGAAAAACAGAGAAAAGGGACACACAAAGAAAGAAGAAGGAGAAGGAAACAGAGAAAGGAGGAAAAACATGTCAGAGAAGGGGACATTCTTCAAATCACTCTTAAAGACCAAATTCTAGCCAGATATTTTAACTTTGTTAAGAGAGTTTTTGTCACAGAATTCCAACAGCTGAAGGAGGAACAGGCTGTGATTAATTTGTATTAGTGGCCAGGATTTTGCCAATGTGTGCCTGCCCCAAGGTCTTCATCTTCAAAGTCTCTGAATGCAGACAGTAAAGCCGGAAACAATTAACTGAACTGAAGAACAAACTGGCCATCCAGACATATTGTAACACAATTACCACACCTAATTGGTATTAGTACACAGAGGTATGAGCGGTTGCTGAGCCAGTTTAGACCAGACCTTGGGCAGAGGGGTGGAGCAGGAAAACAAAGAAAGAAGTGACAGGGCCCATGACACCTGAAGTCCTGCATACTCAAAGTTATCAAACAACCCAAACTTCCTCCTGAGAATCTACTGGGCACACCTACCCCTCACAGAGATAGTAGAAAACTCCAAGGGGGACTGGCTAATGAAAGGGATACAAATATCTGATCTTGAAAAGAGGGGACTCTCTCTTCCTCCCAGAATCCGCTTGACTCAAGACAGTCAGAGCAAGGGAAGCCGTGACCAGCGAGACAACAGGGGAGAGGAATTATTGGTCAAGGAATCACAGAGCAAAAGAGACATTGGCAGCAGAATGGAGGTACTGTGCAGGGACTATGATTTCCTGGGGTCAAGGAACAAAGAAACAGGACTGGAGATATGATACTAAGCAGTGTGAAACAGTGCAGGGGGACTTCCAATAATAATTATAATTGCTTACACTTTTATAGCGCTTTTCTGGGGATGGGGATCCCCTCCACCACCACCACCAATGTGCAGCATCCACCTGGATGATGCGACGCCAGCCATAGTGTGCCAGAACACTCACTTCACATCAGCTATTAGCGGGGAGGAGAACAGAGTGAGGAAGCCAATTTATAGATGGGGATTATTAGGAGGCCATGATTGATAAGGGCCAATGGGAAATTTGGCCAGGACGCCAGGGTTTCTCCCCTACTCTTTTTGAGAAACCCCTGGGATTTTTAATGACCACAGAGAGACAGAACCTCAGTTTTACGTCTCATCTGAAGGACGGCGCCTGTTTACAATATAGTTCCCCCATCACTATACTGGGGCATTAGGACCTGCATAGACCACAGGGTGAGCGCCCCCTGCTGACCCCACTAACACCTCTTTTAGCTGCAACCTTAGTTTTTCCCCAGGAGGTCTCACATCCAGGTACTGACCAGGCTCATACCTGCTGAGCTTCAGTGGGCTGCCAGGTGTGAGTTGCAGGGTGATATGGCCACTGGTAATATAGCCCGGCTATTGCAGAGACTGCAGAGACTTTTATAGACAAATAATTTTTTTTCTTTTCTTTTCTTTCTTGCATACTGTACATACTGTATATAGAATTGTGCAGCTTAGAGCAATTTCTATATTACCTACAGTAAATGGAAACTCCTATGTAAGGAATCCCCAGCCTGAAGAAGGCACTGCTGGCTAGTGATTTCACTTTTAGAAACAATGGATGAACAGGTTCCTATTCACTTCTGGAGCGAGGGGTGGGAGCCGGGGACAGAAAAAGAGGCCAATCAGGAGGTATGAAGTCAGGATAGGTCAAGAGAGGTGTGAAATGAAACCTACAATGAATAGAGAGAATTTTCTTCTAAATTCTCTCTATTCATTGTAGGTTTCATTTCATTTCATTTTAGAATTCTTCTAGATTCTCCCTATTCATTGTAGGTTTCATTTCACACCTCTCTTCACCTATCCTGACTTTACACCTCCTGATTGGCCTCTCTTTCTGTCCCCTGCTCCCGCCCCTCGCTCCTCCTCTCTTCCAGCTTTTGTTCTCCAGCTACATTACCTTTGCTTACTGCCCTGTCTTTCTCACACCTGAAGAAGGCTCCACGGCCAAAACGTTGTGTTTTCTTTCTTATCTTTTCAGCATGGAATAAACCTATTGTTTTTTTAAGTTTGCCATACTTGCTTTATAAGTTAAATATTGTGCACAATGACAAGCAAATTAAAAATGTATTGTTGGACACTGGGCACATTTTTTAAACCTTCCCTAGTAAATATATCAATAAAGCAGAAGAAACAGAAGAGTCAGAATGCAGACAAAAGCATGTGACTTCATAATAAAATCAAAGAGACTTATGGCAATATGCCTTGCACACGGCACAAGAAGAGGATCATTGTTAGAGCTAGAAAATATTTTGTTGGCTCTCAAGAGACAAAAACAAAATGAAGATCTCCTGTTTGATGACAACAGTAATACGTTTGTAGGTGTAAATTGGGTAAGGATATCTCCAAGCAGTGTCACGACTGTAGTCCCTCCCCCTTAAGGGCGCTCCGGCCCTTTCACTTTGGACATGATTTTGTGCACCTGTCCCCTGTTTCAGCCTGTTCCCAGTCCTCCTTAAAAGCCAGGTGCTGACGTTAATGTGGGCTCTGCATCTGATCTCCGTATCATGCGAGTCATTAAAAATTAAGGTTTTATTCTCTGTTCCCGTTCCAACCCCCCCCCCCAGCTGGTTCCGACCCGGTTCCAGTTTTTATCTAGTTTGTTTTGGATGTACCACCCAGTTTTGGACTTTTGCTTTCGTTTGGATTCCCCCTTGGATTTTCTCCAGGATTGTTTGCCTTGGCCACACCTTCCCCGAACACCAGCGCACCAAGAACACACCCCCTGTTTTGATCCCCGTTTCCTGCATCGATTTTCCCCTATGTTTCTCACTCAACCCTGGATTGTGTTGTCCGCATAGGGTCTGGAAAGAACTTTTTCGTTACAAGCAGAAAGTGTGGAAGAATGCTGGGGAGGTCTTCAATAGTGGATCAATTATTTGCATTTTTGATAAAAATGAGGGAAAAAGATACAATAATAACACAAGTAATGAGCTATATTTTAAGTTTAAAATATGGAAAAATATATAATCTTGTATTCTAATGTAATTGCTCAGAGTAAAAGGGTTTTGTTAAGTAGTAATTTTATTTCTTAAAAGCATGGGTATCAAAATTGTGACCCCTAAATATTCTTGATAATAGAATAATAGAATAAAATCTGCATTAATGTTCCACTTTTTATGTTTATTTTAGTCTAAAGGAACTATATTATTGTATAAAAATGAGATAACACACATGTAAAATCCATTTGTTATACATCACCATGGAGGACACAAGAAAATAAATAAACAAAATAAATATACCACTTACCACTATTAGGATGATAATTAAGAATTTGAACACCACTGGAACAATAATAAATGTGCCTTGTAGAGGATGCAAGAGTATCTTGCCTGCACTTACAGTACAGTGAGGAGGATGGGTCAGAATCCAAGGGCCTCATAAGTACAGACCAAAAATATCAAGGATCTGAAAAGATTCTATATGGAGGAATGGCATGTATAATTACTTTTCTACAATTTTAACCTTCTGTTTCAGTAATTACTCATTCTGCAGTGATACAGTAATTACAGTTTTTGGTCTTGATTAATTATCTATATAAACGATATCAAAACATTTTAAAGCAGAAAGAGAATGAGGTGTGTAGACTAGTCAGTAAACATGAAAAATCACCCAGCATAAACCCCCACCTTAATGCACTTACACAGTACGTCAGCATTCTGTGTTAACAATTCAAGAATCGGACAGCTACTGGCGAGATGACCCACATGCAGTATCCTGTCTACGGAAAGATGGAAGTCAATTAGAACGGCTTAGTTCCTTAACATGGGTGTTCAAATCATTTATTTCTGAAATGAATATATTTTAATTACAAAATATGTCCGTTTTCAAATATTAACTGTATTCTGTTTTTCACTACTGTGTTTGGAGTATGTAATCATCATCCTTAAAAAACTCAGTCCTGAAATTCAATTCAGTTCGTGCTGTCTCTCTAGCATATTATCATCACAGCTTGATTCAGGTGCTCTAATTTCCCCAGCGCTTGACAGCCTGAAGCTTCGCTCAACAACAGCCCGGATGTAGCGCACTGTCTTCGCTTCAGTAAGGGATTGTAAAGCACACTGGAGAGCAATAACATGGCGCTGGCAACAATATAACGGCACCCTCAATAATAAAAAAATATATATGGCTAAAGACATGTGACTCATTATCCAAAACAGCAGGTAAGTCCGTTTATTTCCGAATGTACTGTATTGTGCGTTATTTATTTTATTTTCCCCGAGTAGGCTGCCTTGCAGAAATTGCTCAGAAACAGTGCACGCACAGCGCTGACTCCCATTGAACGGCTTCACAGCACTTGGTTCTTACCTTTCTTCAGGATCAAAGCAATTAATAAACAACCATTCTTGCTTTGGATTTGCGACTTCTGATCACTAATCGCAACATTAAAAAGGGATACATATATACTGTATATAATATGCATGCGTTAAGGAAACTAGGGTGATTTAAAAAATGGATGTACACACTTCGGGTGCATATCCGCATGTTTTTAAGCAGTGTTTTTAGTGTTATGGGGTTGACCGCTTACTACTGTCTTTGGAGGTGAACGTTTATTTTTTCAGCAGAGCATGCAACGTTTTGTAGTTTTGAGTGGGTGTTTGTAAAAATGCAGAACGTTATCACCCACATTATCTAGCTCAGCCTTTTGGTATCTCAAGTGCGGATTGTTAGCTGTCAGTTATTAAGTTCAGTGCATTGAGACTAGTTGTCTTGAGGAGACATGGAAATACAGTAAGCTGCTCCAGAGTAGACAGAAAGAACCGTTTCATGCCACTATTTTGGGCTATTGTTTAATTTGTATTAAGATACACTCAATATGAGAAAAAATAGTAATTTCAAATCTGTAACAGTCTATTATATGATATAGTCTATAAATCTATTTTATTAAAAAAACCAACATTTATGGATTGCATCATGCTCACTTTAACATCAATGTAATTGCTGAAAGTCCAGTTTTAGCAACTGCTATAATTTTTTCTTGCACATTACAGTAGTGTTTACATAGCGAAACTAAACCATTGTGCTGTTTCTGCATGTAGCATACTCCAAGCACATCCTTCCTGTATGTGTTGTTTTAAGGATAATTTGCAAATAAAGACTGGACGTCATTTGTTTAAACAGAGAAGTTATTCAGTAATATAATCCTGGAAAACGCAGGCACAGTAATTGGTTGGGTATCCTGTCCTGAAAGGAGCCGGTATCTCGGAAGCCTGAGAGAGCAACAATCTCCGCGTTAATTCTCTCTTATCGCTCGTCTACTGCCTCTAGTGGGAACCTTTTTTATACAGTAGGTGACAGTTCCTTAGCGTAGTCTGATCTTCAGTACATGTTTCAATTCTAACATTTCAGAAAGGTAATCTTTCTGACCTTAACTTTGGTCTTCTTTGAGGGGTCAGGTTTCAAAATGGAAGAAACATGTTTAACATGTTTTGAAAGTAGTCCTGGCACAGTGGTTAGCATCGCTGTCTTGCAGCACTACAGTATTTCCCTTGATTCAGTTCCAGACTTGCTATGCATGTGGAGTTTGTACGCATGGTTTTCCTCTGGGTACTCCAGTTTCTTCCCACAGTCCAAAAACATACTGATAGGTTAATTGGCTTTGGGAAACTTGGCCCTGGTATGGGTGTTTGTGTTTGTGTGTGCCCTGCAATAGACTGTCATCCCATCAAGAGTGCATCTCGCCTTACACCCATTGCTTGCTGGGATAGGTTGCAGCTCCCCTGAACTGGAAGAAGTGATAAAAAAATGGATGGATGAAAGTACTGTATGCAAAGATAAGGTGGAGAATTTAATATGTTTAAATACTACTTAGGCAGCTCACTGAAGTCATGCTGATTCTATCATTAAGCATGTTTTTTTTTGTCCATATCTAAAATAAAAAAAAGTCTTTTTTTTGGATTTTATTTACTTTGTAAAATCTAATTATAGTGGTTCACTCATCTTCTGTGCACAGTATAGAAATTATTCCAAGGGCATCCACATTAGATACATTGCCTAAGAAACAACTGTATTCTCTAACTTTGACCATTTTAGTATCTCAAACATATAAGGCCAAGAAAAGGGATTTGAAATGTGTACCATTTTTGGTAGTAACAATTTAAATTCTATGGAAAATGATATGCAAGATGCATTTATTTCTGTGTAGCTGTGCTTTGTTGTCCTTGTCGTCATTCCAGTTGTATGTTTTTTCAGCAATTAAAAGAGCCAGCACAAGTTTGGTGTATGTCTCAAGGCCAAATTATTATAAATGTCATTAAGCTTATCATGTCTGGTCAATGGAAAGTGAACAAAAAGTTAAAAAAAGTGTCTTCCTTCCACCAATTTATTTTTGTTTTAAGTCCTATAAAATAGTGATAGTATAGAGCCCTTAAAGGAATTTTGAACATTTACGAACAGTAATGTCTCTTAAAACAATAAAGGGTTTGTCAGCTATATATTTGCTTTTCCGATAGTTTAAACTACTGGGGGCAGAGCGGTGGCTAAGGATCTGCACTTCTGGCTAAAAGGTTGCCAGTTCAAATCCTGCAGCCAGCAGAGGAATCCTTTGGGCCTACTCTGTTGGGCCCCTGAGCAAGGCCCTTAACCCCAGCTGCTCTAGGGACTGACCCTGCACTCTGACCCCAAGCATCTCTCTGTCTGTGTGTCTCAGGTAGAGCAAGTTGGGGTATGTGAAAAAGACAAATTCCTAATGCAGGAAATTGTATATGACTAATAAAGTGATCTTATCTTATAAAACTGGTTGTATTTCATTTTTACGTATTTAACTGTTATTACAGGAGGTGTTAGAATATTCATGGAACTATGTTATTTTTTTATTTAGAACCAGTGTTATATTTGTGCAGGGGTTGTGTGAACTTATTGGCACAATTTTAGTTTTAACAGTAAATAATGTGAGCTTAGCTTGGCTATTTGTTATCAATTGCCAGAATAACAAGGAGGTTGCACATGGATTTGCAACACGTGGAAAGCATTTATTGATGCATACAGTAAAATGCGTGCATAAAAGCAATCAAAGTAAATACATGAAAGTCTGGCTGGATACAAACGGCAGCTCATCGCATGAGGGTTATGAAGTTATAGCAGATATCAAGAAAAGATACAAAAATAAGTGTTAATGATTAGTATACTATTGGTTACACTAACTCCTTAATCACTCTAATTTAACATACTCAACATTAGGATACTCATAAGTAAATGCTATTACTGTGATTAATTAAATTGATATCTATGGATTAGGATAGCGGTTGAATTCTTGAGATGTAATGTTGAATATTGGGCTATTCTAATCCCCAACTTTGATTTCAGGACTTTCCTGCAAAAGGAAAAAGGAGCAATTGACTGGGTCCGTTGCAGTGTTGTTCAATCCATGCAGCTTGAGGAATTAGAGAGAGAAGTCCTGCTGTAATCTCATGTTGATAGTCAGTTCTCTCCTGTGGGACATCCAGGTTAGCATTGAGCTGAACTTAGACAAAGTCAGTATGCGGGGGTGACTGCTTTGTAAGGTACAGTCATACACAAAGGGGAGAAACTTGGTTTGCTCCTAGCCTAGTGGCTTCTGCTGAATTATCAGATATTCATATGTGTGGACAAAAGTCCAACCGTACTGTTCCGGTGATGAAGCGAATGCGCGGTGTCAGCAAGCTAATTGTGAGGTCCTAGCTACAGACTAGATCTCTGGCAGTATTCTATCTTTAAGCACAGGCTCACTTTCTAAATCTGCATTTTGGGCAAACAGTTTTTAAAATTCAGATATCAGTTGCGCCAATGACGTGGTTCTGTTGTCAATCAGCCAGGTCGGTTTCGTGGACAGAAGCAGGGTTAGAAATTATTAGAAATTAGAAATTACGTACATCACTTTTAAAAAGTGGGGAAAATAAGGCTGTTGATTGGTTACAATGTCACCAGAGTGGGTGTCCATGCCCTACAAGTAGGTTGCTCGGCTATTTGAATGATTGATCCCAACCTGTCTATTCCTTTAAGACACAACCTTTAAGACCATCATCCAGATATGACTATGGCTCAATGCCAGACATACAGATGACTGGGGCAGACATCTGTCATGGGGATTACTGATACTGGTTGGTATCACTGTCCAGGAAGATGCTACTTATCAAACAGAAATCATTTCTCTATATTCCAGCATGCAAACATCATTAGCTACTCTGTAGATGGGATCACTGAGAAGGGCCTCAATCATGAATCTTCAGCAACACTTAATTCTGTGGCTTATTAATAAGCATTACTGCTACATTTGTAAATATAATTACATTCATGTAACAATATCACAAAAGCAGGGCAGGCCAAAAGCAGATGGAGTGGAAGTCTGCATATGATGTGCCAGCTGACTAATTTAATTACTTTGATCTCCTTTTATTTATCATTACACTAGAGTTAGTGATGTGGTTTTTAATATTTTGTGTCTGGAATCAAAAATTTCCACTTAATGCATAAGAATGGATATGGGTGACATGGTGGCAGAGGGGTTAGCATTGCTGCCTCACAGTGGTGGGGCACTGGGTTCCCATACCTGGAGTGTTATCTGCGTGATGATTCCAATTCAGCAGGGTCATGGGGGAGCCAGAGTCTATCCCAGCAAGCAACAGGCACAAGGTAGGGTATACCATAGATGAGATGCGATGTCCATCGCAGAGCACACACAGACACAGACATGCACACATCAGGGCCAGTTTTTCCAGAAGCCAATTAACCTACCTGTATGTCTTTGGATGATGGGAAGAAACCAGAGCTCCAAGGGGAAACTTGCGCGAACACAGGGAGAACTCATCATATGCATTCATTTGATTTTAACCTTTCCTGATCGAGCCTCCCTGGAAACCCTTGCCTCCCCCATTTTTAAAAGCAGATCCATTTTTGCATTGAGATCATGATTACAGGTACCTGGTCACAGATCACTTAAATAGGTTGTATTGTGAACCAATTTCAAAAATGGACTTTAGTCTGACAATTCACATATGACTGAGATCTGTATTCCGTATTATTTATTGTAATAACTAAGCTTGATTTAAACTGGATTTTATTCTCCAAATTGTACAGTGTTGATGAATACAGAAAATGTGATAACCCAATTGTGGGTTACTGCAGAAGTTTAATTCTGGAGAGACTTTTTTTCCAAAATCTCGTTTACATTCTAGTCATGTCAGAATTCCAAACTTTTTGATTAATGAAGCTGTCAAGATAATTCAAAGGACAGGTCAAGACAAATAATTAACCTTTGTGTCAACTGCCATCTGTTTTCCAGGTGCAATCTTCTAATTCTTCTTCTTCTTTTCAAGAATTTGTTTCTTTTGATAAAAAGTATTGTATTGATAAAATTGTATTGCACAGCCAATCAATGAAATGTATTCCTTACATTCAGATGGTACTCAACCCAACAGACCTTAGTCAGACTTCAGAAGTACAAATTAAGGTGGAGACAGAGAGGGACTGTATATCAACCTACGCAACCTTCTCTTTGTGGCATCAGAGAACAATTCAGACAACATTGCAGCTATGTCTTTCCAGTGCCTCATTTCCATTGCTGAAGTGGCTGGGGTGAGTCTTATCCTTTTGACCCTGGCTGTGAGTTCTTAAGCTTTTTCCAAACAAAGCCAAAATCAGAAGATCTGATCCTGTAGCAGCATGATGCTGATGATGGCACAGCTGGAATAGCTACTAAATACTGTATAAAAAATATTATGAAAGTCCTCTTGCACAACTGTGAAGCTAACACCACACCAAACACAAAATATACTATCTACAGGTATATTTACAATCCTAAAGTATAAATTATATAAGTCAAGTACCCATTGCCCTCTTAGAAACAAACAAAAACACATTCGGCGTTGTGTCCTTCCTTTTCTCTCTCCCTCAGATCTCCAAACTCAAATCTGACCACCCCAAGGAACAGATAATATTCATTATTAATTATACATAAATCAAAACAAAACAAATAATTCCTTTTAAGTATATTCTTTCAGTTTTCAAATATGAACCACCCATCCCATTTAATGGTATCCTTGTGAGACAAGCACTACTAAGCCCTAGTTGCTGAGCCCAGCAATTTTGTAAATTTGATCAATAAATATTTTAACTGAACGTATTTTCCACTTTCTTTTCCAAACAGAGATTAAGGCTGTTTAGTTTTCATTTATCTATGTTTTCTATTGCTTGTGGATTACTTTATTTTGCTTAATGTGTGCAAACATAAAACTAGCCAAGCTATTCCAGAACTGCTTTCAAGGCCTGTACTGTATGTATCTGCTAATGACCGTATTTTAACTATAATGTTTGGCTGGTGAATTATTTACTTTTTTTGTGTGTGTAGATATCCACAACCACATTGAGTGCTGTCTGTGCTGGTGATAGAGTTTCCAGTCACATGGTACTAGTAGAAGAATTGCACTCATATGAAAAAGTGCCTATAGCAATAGATTCTGATTTTTATTTCATTTTTTTGCCTATTTCTTCTGGTAGATTTGCTCCAGTTCTCTCAAGTTGCTTAGGGGTTGCTTATGGAAAGCAGTTTCCAACAGAAACTCAAAAGTATTCAAGTCAAGCCTTTGACTGGGCCATTCAAAGACACTATTATTCTTACATCACTCCAGTGTAGCTTTGGTCTTGTGCTATGGTTGATTGTCTTGCTGAAAGGAGAAATCCATCTTTCTACTGTGAAGTTGAAGTCTTTAGCAGATTGATACAGGTTTCCTCTAGTACATGCCTGTAATTTGATCTATCAAGTTTTCCTTGAATATTAACAAACTTTAAAGTCCCTTCTGAGGAGAAGCATCGTCCCGCTGTGGATGACTGTAGGGATGGTGTTGACCTGGAAATTTACTGTATTTAGTCTGCACCAAATGTACTGTAATGCTTAGCATTTAGACTGCAAATTCCCAGTGTGGTCTGACAACAACACATTTGACCACATTTTTTAGGATAGCTTTGTTGCAGATTCCATGCAAGATCTGATGTGAGCTTTCCAGTCTGCCACAAAGGTCAGTCTTATAGAGCTGCCAGGATATTCTTGACTGATTTTCTTCCATCTCAGCCACTGAACTCAATGTTGTCGTTGCCCTCACAGTGGTGTCCTTCAACAGCTTCCTCCTTGTCCGGATGCTCAGTTTGGAGGGGCGGACAGTGTTTTGATGATAAGAGGCACCTTCCATTTCTTGATGATTGAGTAGACAGTGTTAAAAAAATATTCAGAGACTTCAGTGATTATGTCCACTTGCCCTGATTGGTACTTCACAATGACTTAATCTCCAACTTACTTCAAGTCTTCATGATTGTGTCTTTGTTTTGAATTCTCTCCCTAACCAAGGAACCTCACAGAGACAGGTTTTTGTATTCTGAAACCATGAAAGCCACTTGTATCACACATACTGTACACAGAGGCCACTTAACTAATTATGTGGCTCATTAAGATAATTTTTAAATTTTTGATTCTAAACTTTCCCAGAAGTCTTCAGTTTGAGCACTTAATTTTGAATAAAATATTAAGTGTGAAAAAGTGTATACATCATTTTGTAATTTTGCAAAAAGGAACACCATGTGAAATGTCTAAAAGCGTTTCCAAGGCACTAAATTATATATAATTATTAAATCAAAACTAATGAATTATGTTCCTACACTGCTATTAAAACTTTTATAACTTTTGTCATTTGGGAAATGATGAACCTGTAAGCTCCCCCACATTTTTTTATTTCTAGAAGAGAAAAATATAGATTTTTGAAATCAAATATTTTTCTTTGTTTGATTTTAGGTAAATCTGTCACTATAATTAAAATGCTTTCTATAAACAAAAAAATCTGTAGATCTTTAAATAAAAGTTAACAGCATCAGATATTTTTTTATTTTTGATAGTTGTAGACACATACCCAAACTTTATACTGTACAGTACATTGAAAAACACCTTAAAACCGAGGTCATTTGTGGTATCATAAAGTTACTAAGAACATGAAATGCTAAGTCTTCCATATACAAATGCCTGATCACATTACAACAACCCACAAACAGGAAAATGCATTACAACCACGACAGTAGATTCATGCCTATTTGTTTAGGCTACTGTGATACGTAGTACATACATGTGTATCGATACTGACAAAACAATCTGAAAGCAGTCCCTGGAAAGACAGATGTGACTTCCAATATGCAGTTCTCAGCAGCAGGATAAAATGATTAGAGGGGCTTGTCAAGCTTGACCTAGCAAACTGTTGCTGTAATGACATAAACATTCCACAAAAGACAGCTTTTCTACCCACACACAGTCACATCTGGGATTGTTACAGCTGACATGGGAACAAATTTGATATTTACTTTTAGCATATTTCAAGTCAAGTTTAATCTTAAATATATTCAATAAATGTTTATCTTTTTAATGTCTTTATATTTATACAGAATACTGTATATTAAAATGTATGTGAATCCCTTAGTTAAACATGTATAAACATGAGGCTAGACCTAAACAGCTAAGACTTTGGATAAACTAAATTCCTGTTTGCTTTCCCTTGTGGTTTCATACAAGACTAAAACATTTGTATTACCCTTTTTGGAGATACTGTACAATACTGGAAAATTAGCACAAAGACAGATCTAGGTTATAGTAATAGTTTAGAACAGCTGCTGCAGATAATTATGGCTATATATTAGTATTGAATATCTTTTCATCCAAACACAACACTACCAGACATAGAGCTGTCTTATGACCTCCCTTTTCATATATTTCCAGATACAGTATAAATATAAAAATATCAAACATAGCAAATGGGAAATCAACCTTGTTAATGTGGGACAGGAAAAAAAAACACTTTTTACAGTACAAAACACTTGTTTTCTTTTTTATCTGGTACAGCTTTAATGATAGAGAAACACTGTAAATCAGGTCTAATTTAGACAAATAAATATTTATGAATAATAACAAAACAATTGCAACAATATTTTTGCTATATTTATTCTTGTGTAGGATGCTTTAACACAACCTAAGGAAAAAAGACATCAGTGTTTAAATAGGCCAAAGAGAGAACACCTACATCCCAAGAAAAGTGGATTTTACCCAGGACTAAATCTCCCCCTCAAAGACACTTACGCCTGCAAGTTAATGGGAGCCAGTTTCCCTGTTCTAACTATGAACACTAAAATCAGAGAGAATGTATTTAGCTTGAGGATTTAAAAGAAAACAGAATTTTTTAAGACTGGAAGCTTTATTATAACAGTGCTCAGATTACCTACCCTGATTTGTGATTTTAAGTCCAATATAAATGTGAATCTCTCCAATGCCTTAAACTTTGGAGGAAGCGAATGATGTTTGATATTCCTCCTTCAATCGTCTCTTCTTTGTTTAGATGTTTAGCTGTCTCTCTCGTTTCCCTTCCCGCGTTCACTGTGTTTATCCTGTGGTCCATTTCTATGGACAATGCTTTTACACACCCAAAGGAAATAAAAGTCATCACTGTTGACTGTTTTTTCTTAAATATGAGTATTAATGTTTACTCTTTAATAGGTGAACCTAATGATTTACCATGAAGATGTTTAACAGGAGTAAATAATTCGGAACACTCTTGTCTTTTTTTTCACTTGACACCTAGCATCAGGCAGCTAGGTAAATGCCACAAGACAACACACTTTGTTCTAAGCCTTCTGAGTAATTCAACTAGGAAATGTAAACATTGCTAACCTTGCTGAAACTCAAACTGATACCCCTTCCAGTCATAACAGTATGTATATCCATAATTTACAGATATTTTCTGTCAACTTTGCTATAATATGGATACTTTGTTTCAAGCAGATAAAAAAAAAACTTAATTATAACTGTACAGTATCATCATGCGGGGATTAATGTTGGGTTTTAACAGGAGATAATTTAATAGCTAGATCTACAGTATCGGTCATGGACAGAATGCTTTATACAACTAGAAACTAAGAAATAGACAACCACATTGCTCTGGTCCTCAATTATTCTGTCAAGTAATACAAACGTACCTTTTCCCTAAAGCAAGAAGAGAAGAGATGGATATACAGAAGTGGCAGCCTAAACAATAATTGTCTCACTGTGAGATTATTTTTTTCTTAGAATTATTTTAAATATTAAAGATTTAATTTTAAGAGACTTTTTCTTATAACAGACCAAGATGTACCTGCAAATATATTTACACAGAGGTCAGAGGCTCCTAATCATCAGACAGTATCAACCTTACCGTAACGTGCACATCTAAAGGAGTAGTTTACTAAATAAGATCAATCTGTCTTAAAAAAACAATGAACTTAACATTGAAGAAACTAAATTTCTCCAATTAGTTGAATCATTTTTGGAAAACGACATTTGAAATTCCAGTCACCTTGCACATCAGTAGAATATTATTCAAATATTAATTCTGCTACTGAATATTTATGGTAGAATATCCAATTTCATTCGATATCCTTTGTGGTCAAGGATGTTTGTCTTCCATGAATCCAAAATGTACTGGGAATGTGAGGAGCATGTTTGTGACATCTTTTGTCTCGGAGAGACCATTAAAATGACTTCCATACATATTTTGACATAAAGCAGCTTTGATCCAAAGGCATTTGAGGTTATTATTGCTATAGTTATAATGAAGCAGAACATCTGTTGAATCATTTCTGTTGGTACAGTACATCTTCCATCTCTTCTACCATTGAAGACTTGGTTGCCCTGTTTGTTGTTAGAACTGTTTGCTTATTGTGGAGAAATAAGGAAAACTAACATGCCTTCGTGCCTAGGACTGAAGGGCTTCATTTTGTACTTTATCTTGTTAATTTACACTTTATATTTCTCATTTCCCTGCTTCTAAAGTTACAACACGAGAGTGAATGTTGAAGCCCTGTATCAATAATCATACTACTGAAAACCCGACCATCTGTGGATTAATTCAGTGTTGTAGATCAAAATGTTCCTTAAACAAACTGGGAACTGGAACCTCTTGGAATGATCATTTTGTTTGACATCATCACATTGTCATGCTCAGAATGGTTCAAACAAGTTTAATGCTCCATTGTAGCATTTCTATCTAAATAGAAGGACTATTGTCCAAAACAAATGATTTTTTTAATAATGTAAATCTTCTGTTTACTGTTACTGCAATTGTTGCAAGAAAAGGCTGGACAAGATCATTGGATCAGTTAACTGCTAGATAACTAAAGGAGCTCAATGAGCCAAATGTCTCTTCTCATTTGAAACCATTCTTAAGTGATTTTTCTGTATACAGGCTTATGATGTATGCATCAAAGTATAGAAAAAAGTTTGTGAACCTTTTAGTATTATCTGAATTTCTGCATGAATGGCTCCTAAAATATGATCTGATCTTCATTTAAGTCATAATAATAAAATAATATTTAACAAACAACACACATTTTACATTGTCATCGATAGAAAAAGTATGTAAAAGTATGTAATTGGAGTCAGGTATTCCAATCAGTGAGTCAGCTGTTCCAATCAATTCAGGTGTGGGTTTGACCTGCCCTGATATAAAAAAAACACACAATTTGGTTACCTGCTCCTCACAACAGAGTTCTGTTGAAGTGCAATATGGCCTGATCAAAAGAGATTTCAGAGGACCTCAGAAGAAAAGTTGTTGAAGCTCATAGGACAAAGAGAAAACAAAACACTGCATACAAACACCAAAACCTCATCCCAGCTGTGAAGCATGGTGGAGGGAGTATAATGATATAGGGCTGCTTTGCTGCCTCAGGGCCTGGATGGCTTGCAATCAATGAGGAACCAATGAATTCCAAGTTGTATCAGGACATTCTACAGCAGAATGTCTATGATCTAAAACTCAAAAGAAGTTGGGTCATGCAACATGACAATGTTCCAAAGCACAGGAGTACAACAGAGTGGCTCAAACAGAACAAATTCCGTATTTTAGAATGGCCAAGTCAGAGCCCTGACCTCAGTCCCATTGAAATGTTGTGGTGTGATCTGAAGCAGGCCGTTCAAGCAAGACGTCCCAAAAATATACATGAACTGAAACAGTTTTGTATAGAGGAATGGGCCAAAATACCTCCTAACCACTGCGCAGGTCTGATCAGCAGCTACATTACATAGACTATTTGGTAGAGGTTATTGCCAATAAAGGAGGTTCCACTAGTTACTAAATATAAGGGTTCACATACTTTTTCCATCAATGACTTTAATTGTTTAAACCATTTGTTCAATAAAGATACAGAAATGTAAAATGTTGTTTGTTAAATAAGACTGTCTTTATTTATTATTATGACTTAGATGAAGATCAGATCACATTTTAGGAGCCATTCATGCAGAAATCCATATAATTATATAAGGGTTCACCAACTTTTTCTCACAGCTGTAATTCTTTAGATTTCTAATTAATTCTAATCAAATTCTAATTGTACATTTGATTGTATTCTAAAAGGAACAGTACTTTTGTAAAAAGATGTGTAAAAAATATAATCATTTACATTACATAAGTGACATTTTCTTTCAATTATGAAATTATATGAAATATATCGTTTTTTGCTTAATAAACAACATTGTGAACATAAAAAGCATGTAAGTAAGCATGTAAGGGTATCATAAATTAAACGATTGACTGCAATAACCAAAAGAAAACAACTTTAAAGCATTTATCTGACTTCAGGAGGAGGTGAAACCAGTAATTAATTAATGACAACATAAATCTTTTATTCTGATCCTAATTGAATATACATTTAGTCAGTAAGGGTAAATCCAAAACAGTACCACATAAGACTGTTAATGTGAAGAATAATCTTTTCTTCCTCAAGAGGCATGTGGAGATTTAAAGTATTAAATTTGATATAGGATATCTCTAACAAAGACTTTGTTTTTTATATCCTTAAGGAATATACTGTATTTCACCACATTTAATATAAGAGACAATATTCTAGTAGGACAGTGCATGAGTATACAAATGTCATGGATATCCAGAAATAAAGGTCAGACTTATTTAAATTGAGATAATTTCATTAATAAAGAAAATGTCAGCCCAAAGTAAAACATTGCATTGTGTTCCCTTTAATCACTATAATGTTATATATTATACCCCGAGGTTAATGAGACATAAAACTCACTGTGTGCAGATAACTCATTTTTAATGCTTTTAACTATTACAAAGAGGGCTAATCCTGATATGAACTGATAAACTCTTTAGAAAATGCAGGACTGAGTGTTTCTGTTTAGTTGTCTGGAAATTCTGGCATGAAATCACTGCTCACTGCTTTTAGCCTGCCAGTCTGCATCCCTTGTTACCATGGCAATGTGCAGTTCCACCCTCAGTTACTCTCAATCCCTCTGGACTAGACAAGTCACCCCAGCCCCAGTGTGTCCCAAATATCCAGTGGGGAAATGACAACTGCTACAGTTATAGTACTATGACTAGTACTGAAATAAGTAGTATTTGCATTTTAGATGCAACTATAATTGTGTACATTGTGTGAAACAGATCAGTGCGTGCTGTATCTTAGCTTTTTTCTTAGTTGAAGAATTAAACTATTAAAATAAAATGACTATCAATTTATTTCCCATTTCCCTTTTGGCAGCATTTCTTAATAATTCTCTTTATGATTGTGATTTATATTACTGTTTCAGAGGTTTGTAAATCATAATCTTGACATGCCATATTTTTTCATTAACTGCATATGAAGTTTAAGAGTAATGTTCTTTCAGGGCATTATGGATTTAGCAGTATAGTACAAGTTTATGATCGGTACTTTTGACTTTTGATCATACTATAACTTTTTTAACTTTTTGTAGAATGAAAATTTAAAATAAACTGTGTTTCATATTATAGTGTCCATCAGATCCACATAAATATTGAGTACAATGGGAATGAGACATGTTCACAAACTTTATCTTTGTGATAAAGTATTTCCATATTTTAGAGTTATGCGATAAAATGCTCAAACATACAGTATTAGTCCTGTGCTAAATTTTGTGAACAAACTAGTATAACGTTGGGGTGTTTCCATTTAAGAGGTGTCCTGGGTTTTTATTTTTTGTCAGATGAGAAGTAACATGCAGTATTCTAATTTCTGATTTGTAGTCTGTATTTTACACCGTAGTAGTTCAGGTGGGTAGCTGTGTCAGCATGCGTAGGCTGCAAAGGAACAAGTAATAGGTTTATTCCGTGCTGAAAAAAAGAAGAAAGAAAACACAACGTTTTGGCCGTGGAGCCTTCTTCAGCATGGAATAAACCTATTACTTGTATTTTATACCACCTATTTTGGAATTGTCTGTTGGTTGCTTACAACTTCCTTACAAGTGTTGTTGCTAACTACAGTGACCCACGTAGGGCACAACTGCTCAGTAAAAATGGGGATAGGTAGATGTTGTTCTTGTGCCTTCCCACCAATTACAGTTATTTGTCCTTTGACATGCTGCAAGCCCCAAAGTTCCTTTCAGATGGGGAATGAGCACTGATGGGGTAGTGACTCAGTAATGTCACTGCATGCCTGTGGGTGCTTACAGGAGTCACTTTTTTGCCAAGAGGCAAAGCAAATGCTAGTTTAGGAAAATTGTTTTGTGGTAGATGACTCTGACATACACATGTACTCATATGAACTGTATCTATATTCCTGTACATGAAGATATGTGCAGAAGTTAATTCCATGCTGAAAAGTATAAAGTAAAAAAAGCAATGTTTTAACATTGGACCTACTTTAGCTGTGAGCTGACACTGCTATACTGACATAGTGTCCTTGGACAAGTGTTGTCCCAATTTTAGTCATTTTGTACTTGGGATGTAATGAGTTTAAAAAGAGGATGTGAGTTCTAACATTTTCTTTCTTCTTTCTATAAGTAATTTATTTACATCTTATAATAAAGAGGTTAATTTATAGGAAAGTGTATTGACTGTAATGCTTAGGGGAAAGAATACAGTCTCCATCTCTAAAATGTTTAATTTATGAAAGGGAAATGAAGGGTTAATGGACATAAGAATGTGCAACAGAGATTAATTTTGTATGCTTTTTAAAACTGAGTGAATGGTATCTATATAGAAGAAATAAAAAGTGGAATACTAAGGAAAATTATTGGTTGTTTTAGGCAAAAGAGGTATAAAAATGAAAAGTCTTGTTATTTTGTAATATCTTAGTAGATTTTCTAAATAGGGGTATGACTGTTTTAATAGGTGTTTTATGGTTCAAGGAGAGTGATAAATAGGAAAGGAACAAATAATTCCTGAATTGTGTCAGTACTGACAGGAAATGTGAAGTAGTGTTCATTAAGTATTCTCTCTAATTTGGCTGTCGATCCTTACATAGCAGTTTTGTATGCTAATACTCATTGATATTTTTAATGACCATTCTTTGGTATGTAGACGGTCTGATGTATGGTGTCACATTCTGGTATTTGTTTGTCTGGTTTTCATTCCTGTCATCCAGGTCTTTATCAGTTGCTAATTGAAATGTACTTGTAAAATTTGCAAGACTCTTGTCCTTGAGGAATAGAGTTACACTCACCAGTGTTAAACAATACTAAGTGGAAAGAAATATTTTTAAGACAACGTATCTGAAAAAAAATAGAGTTGATTAATTTAGACAAAAAAATGCTCTCGTCTTATTTCATGTTGTTTAGTAGATATGTTTAAAAATTATTATGTCATAAACACTGATGGGTGGCAGGGTGGTGCAGTAGTTAGCATTGCTGCCTGGCAGTGCTGGTACCCTGGGTTTTTGTCATTAAAATTATATGTTTAATGGGAAAAAAATGATAGAAAAATAGTACTGACTCTACATACTTAGTTGCACTGTACAACGACTTTCTTTGGTTTCTGTAATGTTTGTTTAACTGCTGAACAGACAGTGATATCAAGGTCTTAACTTATGATCCATTTGGTCATTTTCCTGAGGAGCAAAATTATTTCACCTCTGAAGTGACAGGTGCATGTTTAGGTTTAGAAATCATTTGCAGATGTACTGCATCCAGATATCTTTGTAATGGAGCATGACCACATAGTGCCAAACTAAAAAGAATGTTTATGTTAGGGTATTATTAGATAACTGATCCATGTATTTCCTCCTGCTGTTCTTAAAAAAAAGGTCAAATATGTAAATTATTTTTTCACACTGGAAATTCATGCAAGAACAGTATAGTATGACCACCTCTCAATCCATCTTTACCATCACATTCTGTAAGTGTAAATTCAGATATCACAAAAAACTCAGAAAACATTGAAGGGAAATTGACTAAAGTCTTTGTTGAAGTGCTTCCTTGTTTCTACAACAGTGTGTCAATTAGCCTGCAATATTAGTCGGGAAAAATCACATGGACTCAGATCAGGTGACGTGGTTCGCCAAGCCAGTCTTCCAAAAAAATGATTACTTTGAAAAATTTACTTATTGTGTATTGCCTTTCAAGAACTAGTAGCTAATGTTAAGGAGCTGACGTTGTATTATAAATTTTCCACTACAGTATATAATACTTTGTGGAACAGCTGTCTAGTTGACATCATTGCTTCTTCATCTTTTTTTCCACCCAGTCACACTACACATGTGAAAATATAGATTAGGAATGGGGTTTTTTGAATTACCATGGCACAGGTGTGTTTCCAAAATGTCCTGAAACATTAATGTGAATTTCAGTATTATAGCTAAACATTAAAATAACACATGAGAGAATGCAATTGCACTCAGAAAAACACTATATTTTGCTTTTCTATTATCATTTTTTTTAGACATTTTAAGAATAATTTTTAAGTTATACAGTGCATTTCTGCTTTTTTAAAAAAGCAAATCAAAATTGTCTTTAACTTGAATTACCTAAGTATACATCTCTGCGTACAACGATTAGAGCTTACAGAAATGTATCAATGTATTGGGCCACCCTGTATACCTTTTCTGACAGTATTATGTGAATACTGTACATGGTTATGTCTCTGAGTTCTGTTGCACTTTCTTTCTCTCTTTCGTTGTTATGCACTTAGCTAATGAGAATTCACAGCTGGACTTTAATTGAGGCCTCTCGGATCTAGAACTGGAAGCAATAACTAAACTAGTGCAATGATTTATTGAACAGTTTGCATCAGTGTTACAAGAGACGTTCATTACAAGCTGACCATACACTACCAATTAATTCTTCATGCAAAATAATTGATTCTGATGTGTCTGCCCTCATGTACTCTCTGTTCGGCTGGAGCCGAGGTGCTAAATATCCTTTAAAAGCTGTTGCACAAATGGCTCATTTTTGGTTGAATTCTTTATTCTAGAATATCAGGTATTTAAGTAACTTTAAATCATACACTAAAACTCATTTGTATACTAATTCTTTAAACTCACTGATGTATTTACAATAGAATTACAGTACAACAGTCCATAAGTCCATTATTTTAAAATAAATATTTTTGTGGGGTGTTACGAGGCCAGTATGTTTGCTATATACTGCCCTTAGAGTCACAGCGGGACTGTCAAATTGCATTATGTTTTTATTTAAGAAGCTTGCATGCACTTGAGCAAAGCTTCAGGAGTCATGGAAATGGAAATATCTGCACATTAAGGTGACCTCATCATAACAGGCCATTTTGTTTCACAGCTTTCTTTGCTGTTTTTATGTGTCTGCTTTTGTAGCAAATCTGCTGAATGTAATTATAAACACATGTAAAAACACAAATGATTTTTGTAGCCCTGTTTTCTTTTGTTGTTACATTTATATATTTCTATAAGCCAAAAAATCTCATCTGCACAGGGCTTTTGGTGTGCAAGATTCTTTTTCTAAAGTAAACCACTTGTAGGGTGCTCCAAGGAAGGAATTTGCATTAAAAAAAATCTGCTGGTCTCAACACTGAAATAAGTTCTCAGATGGCATGTTTTTTCTTTTTACTGTTCAGAATACAGGCATGTTTATACCAGGGTTTGATGGTGGTAATTGATATTTGTGTCACGATATTAGTTCCCCCTCCTTAAGGGTGCTCCAGCCCTTTCACTAAAGACTTTATTCTATGCACCTGTTTCCCATTCCCTGCCCACCTTAAAAGCCAGGCGCTGACGCTCTTCCGCGCTCTGCATCTGATTTCCATATCGTGCGAGTCCGGGACCTGGAAGCGCCTGGTCCCGTTAAGGTTTTAACCTCTGTTCCCGTTCCTGTTCCCCGTCCTCCGGTTCCGACCCGGCCTTCATGGTTTTTAATTCTTTGTTCTGATGGATCTCCTGGTTTTGGGCTTACGCTTGTGTTTTGGATATTCCCTAAGGACTTCTCTTTTGGATTGTTCGCCTCGGCCACACCTCCCCCGTGCACCAGCGCACCTTGGACACGCCCTCCTGTCTTCAGCCCCGTTTTCCTGCATGACGTTTCCCTAGTGTTTCCCCACTCCGTCGGACTGTGTCGTCCGCATAGGGTCCGGAAAGAACTGTTCGTTACAATTTGTCTTACTGTAAATGCAATATTATAATAAGGGGAACAGTTAATTATGATTCCTAATCTTTGTGTTTAGGAGCATGTTGATTAAACAGTGTGAAATGAAATTACAGAAGTATCAATATTTCCCTTTATTTATACATCACTTTTATTTGGAATAATGTAGTTTCATTCATTCATCATCAATAAATCTGTAATAAATCTGCAGATGGGCTCTACGTTTGTCTTACAAATGTTTCTACAGTGGCCATATGAAACATATTTTTGTGAGTTCTGTAGTCCCTGACAACCTAGTCTTGCATGAAGGCTAAATTAAGACAAAAGTTTGATTTCAGAAGTAGGGAACTATTTTAATTTTATTTGGATTTAAATAATTTTCAGTGATTTAAAAAGGAAAATGGTACAGAAGATTGTTTTCTAAAATGATGGATATATAAAATATTGTTCTGTGCAACAGTTTTTGAGAAACCACCTCCATGTTTGCCATGTTTGATATGCTCTGGGTAGTGTTAGACCTACTGTATAACAGTAACAACAATGAGTACATAATTGATTGGTTTGTGTCCACAAACTGCAGCCGTTTCTTCAAATTCATTAGGCTAGTGTTTGCACAAATCCCCAGGTAGTTCTGGACATTCTTAATGTATTTTAATGTTTATAGCTCTGTTAATGAACATACAGTATTTGTTTGCATATTTTGCAAAAAAAAATGGAGGTAAAACTGATTTAAAGTCAGTTTTATCTTCTTGCATTTGAAACCTTCATCTAACCTTAATGAAACATGTCATCAACAGTATACATATAACTGTGTCATACATTTCATGCGTTATAGGGATTCATTGCCATTTCTCAAGGATGTTCCCAGGCCTAGTGCCTTCTTTAACAGTTGTGATCCTATTACACCACAAGTCTTGCATCTTAACACTGCAAACTTTTACACTTTTGATTTCCAGAATTGTGTCTGGTGAAATCTCAGTAATCAGAAAAAAACTGTTTTTTTACATTCAACAACAGCGATCTTATAGTTTTTGGGATATCTACCATTTCAACATATTTGGACATTGCAAATTAGGTAGGAGGTAATGAAACTACATGACACAATATTTGGAAACAGTTTAGCACTTGCAGTACTGAACAGAGTTGCTGATTATAGTGCCTCCTTTGTATTAAGCCCTTAATTTAAAACAACAATTATAATGCATAAAGAAAAGGATTGTAGTCAGTCTTTCTTTTTAATATTATACTTTTAATGTAATTTTATGGAATCTTAAAAGTAGAAAACTAACATTTTGAAAAGACTAACAAATGCAGATATTTTCTTATGTCAATAGACAAAATCTTTTAAATGAAGCATTATTTTACAGTTTGAGAGAAAATGACATGAGTATGTTCTCTCACAAGAGCAAAGTTTCCACATTTTTATCTTTAAATTTTAACATTTACTATTCATATTTTCCATCTTGAAATTTCAAATTATTTTGAATGGGTATAGATATATTTCCTTCTTAAAATTAAAATGAACAAAATCATATGTTCTGTGTTTTATAAGCTATAATTTGCTGTAAACAGCAAATCACAACAAATACACATGTGCTTCAGGTAGCGTACAGTTCCAAAATTTGCGTAAACACAGAAGACAATTAATCCTGACAGCTCCTTATCTGCATAATTGCTAGTTTTGTACTTATATTTTGAAATCAAAGGTTTTAACTTGTTTCAAATGGAGATAAGACGTTATGTGTAATTTGACAGCCAATCTGATGTTTTTACATAGACTTATGATTTCAGAGTTTTTCAGAGGAGACGTTTTACAGTTAAGATTTTTTTGAAACTTTTCTCTATTCATTCACAAGTAATATAAGGTTGCCTGAGAGTGCTCTCTCTCTTATGATTTCCCTGAAGGAGTTCAGATCGTAAGTGAACATTTTAATATTTTAAACCAGTAAAAAGCTAATTATTTTCATTGAGTGAGTTCATATAAAACCAAGTAATAACTTTTCTACAATAAAGGCAACAAATGGACAGTTCTATGGGCAACTGTATGTACTGTAATTGTTTTTTTTGTAAACAAAGAATTTGGAAAATAATGTTGGAAGTGCCATATCAAACAAGCTTGTTTCCATATTACAGTACATTCAGGATCTTTATATGACAGGTGGGAGTTTGGGATCATGCAGTGAAGTCTCCTGGAGCATAAAATTTGGCATGGTAACATACTGGTTATAAAAATAGCAATACAGGTGCTCTCCACTTATTACAGATACTGCTATTTGCAGATAAGAAAGGAGGTAAAGTAACAGATCTCCCTTGTATGGCAGGTGGGCATGGAGAAACCTGCCACATTGAGCCCCATGTAACCCATATTAAGGCAGTGACCGAACTGATATTATTGATCAAAAGACAACACGCATGAGTCTTACCCTGTGATTCTAACTCTAGGTCTCCCTAGAACAGACTGGAGTTTAAATGGTACCTTGCCATCTCACTGGGAGATCTGGTATCTCACTGTCCCTGGACAGTGAGGATCCTAAACAGTTGCCTCTTACTAATACACTAACCAGTGAGGAAATTGTTTGCCCAGGGTCACTCCGCAATGCCTGGTCTCTCACTAGCCCCTGAAGTAAGTATAAGAATCTATGTTACTCTTTGACATACAGTACCTCCCAGTGAGGGTGTGATTGCTCTGAGTCAACCAATCAGAATCCCACTTTGAGACTCTGTCTTGCTGCCACACCTAACAGTGAGTGCCCAAGTCCCCTGAGTCAACCAGGACCGTTTACTTGCATAACCTCTTAAATAGGTAATCTGGCTTCTCCTAACTGTGAGGCTAGGTTAGGCTAGGTTATCCCTTATAACCTTCTGCTTATGCTTTGTTAATGCATTTCACAATGTGTCTGGAGTTTCTCACCACTGCCCTCTGGCAGCTTAAACACTTATCTGACACTCCAAATCCAGCTGCCCTGTTACAGGTACAAGTAGATACAGTATATTGATTCATCTTCAAAGATGTCTTTAAATATCTAAGTCCCATCACACAAAGCTTTAGTGGAAACTTCTTCAATTATATTTTGTCATCATACGTAATTGTGATACAAAATTCGGGTGACACCTGGACAAAGAGTACAATAAACTTCATGGAACCATACTGTTTGTTTATTGGAGAACAGTACATGGCTTTCCTGGTAAAAACAGTGATTTCTACTATTGTTGTGATCATTTGGTAGAAGCTCAACTTAAGTTTGCTATAATCTACTTATTCCTATTCACTGTTACCAAAGCTTTTGCTGCTGGCCTATTACGTTTGTATACACCCAGTGAGGATAACAACCCCTTTTAGTATTTATTTGGTTATATTTATGTGATGTAGGGTAAGTGCTTTGAATAAAATTAGGTCTAACTTGACTGTATACAGCTGGGAATCAATGACAGATGGGATGTGTTTAATTAAATCATGGTATAAATAGCCGGAAGCAATATACTGTAGTAAAGCTAGATGGTGGTGGAATCACAAGTAGAGCAATGGAATGTGTGTAGTACTGTAAATTAGTAGGTTCCCCTTGTGGGTCTTAGAGTTAGTAGACTTTCTGCTAGATCACTTTTATGCAGATAAAACAGCTAATGAAAGCCGGCAGGGGTTGAAGAAATACAAGTTATATTTTAAAGTACATATTTTCTCATTAAACACTAAAGCAGGAAAGATGATATTTTTTGTTGAGCATAATGTCTTTCTTGTTTGTTATCTAGCAGTTGTGATCAGATTTGGGGTTATTTCCAAACTGAATTGAAATTCAGAGATCACTTCCATTTCAGTTGTGATCAAGTGAGGAATAGTTAATGAACTGGAACTGAGAGAATTCACCCGGACTAATGGCATGATCTGCTTTTAGTTGTTGGAGATACCATAGTTGATTTCTGTGTATTTTACACCATGTGAAATTAAATATGGTTTAGGGTGTTTTTGTCCATTTTCTAACCACATTATGCAATACATTTTCATAGGGGAGCTGAAACCTATCATGGCAAGCAATGGGCGTAAGGCAAGATACAGTACACCCTGGACAGGACGTCATGCCATCACAGGGCACACAGACACACACACCAGGGCTTATTTTCCCAGAAGCAAGTTATCCTACCAATATGTCTTTGGACTGTGAGAGGAAACCACAGCAAATGGATTTAATTTAATAACAGGTCTGCACTATTCCATATCCCCAAGAATTCCCTCACTCATTTCTTACAACTCTGACACTACCCCAGAGGGGTCCAGTTTCCACCAGAAAAACATCAGCACCTCATTAAGTGGCAGCTATTACTGTGTCTCCCTACCAATTGCTTATTGGGAAACAGCAACCACTATAAAATAAATTCCTCTTTGCGTGTACAGTATAAGAAGAGGCGATGCACAATGTGTAAATATAACCCTTTTCCCTCCTTTAACTTGAAGAATTGCTTGAAGAAATCCTAAATCATGAAACCATCATTTATAATAATTCATCCAGATACCCACACCGTAGCCAACAACAAGCTATAATAGTGGACTATTTTTATATATTTGGCTATATAAGAACCAAAGTAATTCTCTGATCGGGCTTTGAACCTCCTGGGTGCAGCACACAACATGACAGTCCATTGCCTATTACCACTATAAGGACAATAATATATATATTTTTAAAAACGAACTTGAAAGTTTTCCAAAATGTCCTCTTGTGATATTTTAGCTGCTTAGTTACATGACTCCATATTAATATTACTATCAAGAGATATTAAATCAGTACAACTTTTATGAACTTAAAGTATTTTAAACATTTAATTAAAAAGTAAAAATCTTACAGCATAAACAAAGATTCTTAGCTGATCACGAGGAAGAAAAATCACCTGTTTGTAGCGCAAAAAAAGTGGTTTTTAACTATCTAAACCAGTTATTTACAGCTTTGAAAGTCATGCAATGTTTGAGTTAGGCAGGAACACGTCATTGTATCTTATTTTTTATTTCATTTTTTAAAAATAAAAAATTAGTTTGCCCATCGTGTTGATAAACTGTTCCCCGATTACTGGTAATTGTAAAAAATAATCCTTCCCCCCTCCCTCGTTTAATTTAAAGATTTCCGTGAAGAAATCCTTAAACACAAAACCATCATGTATAATAATTAATCCAGCTGGTTTCCTGTTGAATGATGCTGATGGACCAGGTTCAATTCCAGGCGGTGTACTACATAGTATAGTTTAAACTTTATTAAAACCAGTTTAAACCAAGTTAAATTGTTGGCTGATTACTGGCTGCTGTTATTTGGATTAAGACAAAATATAAATTTTCTCAATTCGGGTGCACACATCATGTTCACAGTAAGCTATAATAGTAAACTATTTTTATGCATTCGGTTCTATGAGAAACAAACCAAAAGTAATGCACTGATCGAGCTTTGAACCACCTGGGTGCAGCTCGCTACACTACAGTGCTCATTACCACTACAAGGACAATAGACGTTTTTTTTTAAATAGAAACAAATGTCAAAATGTTTCCAAAACGTCCAGTTGTGATACTTTAGCTGCTTAGTTACACAATTCCATATTAATATAACTATCAAGTGATGTTAAATCACTACAACATTTATTTTTTTACAGTAACAGCAAGTGGTGTTCTTACTACGTATTCTTAGAAAAGGATAAAATGTTATAACTTTTTATGAAGTACAGAATATAAGCTTAATAATGTTAGAACAAGCATGTTAAAACCAGAATCCATGTACAGTTAGTTACCAAGTTAAAGACTTTGATGCATAAACTATTTATGCATAATTAAAGTATTTATGATGAATGTGGAAGGTTGTATACTTTTGCCCAACTGAGCAATCTTGCTTTTATAAAATATACCAACTTTTTAATGTTTAATGATTAACATGGTGTAATACACAGTTTAAAATTATTAAAAATCTAAAGAGTATACAACTTAAATTCTTAATTGGAAAAAAATTGTCCCCAAGCAACGACCATCCAGCAGCCATATCACCCTGCAAATCACAACTGGCAACCCACTGAAGCTAAGCAGGTGTGAGCCTGGTCAGTACCTGGATGGGAGACCTCCTGGGAAAAACTAAGGTTGCTGCTGGAAGAGGTGTTAGTGGGGCCAACGGGGGGCGCTCACCCTGCGGTCCATGTGGGTCCTAATGCCCCAGTATAGTGACGGGGACACTATACTGTAAACAGGCGCCGTCCTTCGGATGAGACGTAAAACCGAGGTCCTGACTCTCTGTGGTCATTAAAAATCCCAGGGCGTTTCTCGAAAAGAGTAGGGGTGTAACCCCGGCGTCCCATGGCCTCCTAATAATCCCCATCTATGAACTGGCTTGACTGCTCTCCTCCCCACATCAATAGCTGATGTGTAGTGAGCATTCTGGCGCACTATGGCTGCCGTTGCATCATCCAGGTGGATGCTGTACATTGGTGGTGGAGGGGAGTCCCCATTACCTGTAAAGCGCTTTGAGTGGAGTGTCCAGAAAAGCTATATAAGTATAAGCAATTATTATTATTATTATTATTATTTGACATGTGACAGCTCAAATACTGTACATGAGAGGTTAAGCTTTATTAGCTTAACCACCACCTGGTGGTTTTACAAGGTTCTTCCGGATACTGTTATCATATTTCAAGTATCAAGTATCAAGTATCAAGTATGATGCGGTATGATGCGGTATATTGCTCTACACCCACTGTGTTTTAACGCAGGGTACCTCTCACAAGATGCATTATAAGATGCATCAAATAAGATGCACGACCTTTTCACTTAAGCATAAAGGAATGTGCAGCTGAGCTAGGGAGATAGCTAGTTGGCAAACTTTGTATGTTTGAGATGCAAGCAAAGGAACTAAAGAACCAAGCCAAAAATTTAAATACGACAGGTACAGCATTAAAATATAAATGGTGACTATCATACGGTACATATCATGCTGTTGCAAATCATTTTATTGTCCAGAATATACAATGCAAAATGTCAGGGCCAACTGTAAAGATCCATATTTTTGGATGGTGATGTAATTCTCTCCTCTTTCCCTTTTCTATCTCATTTTTTGTTGAATTTGTATTCTGATTTATTAACTGAAGCTTCTTACATAATTTGTACGTGTTGAATTTGTTGATAATAATTGTAAATGAAACCCCTGCTGAAGTACATTTAAAGCATTCTTTCCATAAAAGACTGGTCTAAATCGCAATGAAGCATTGATTTTCACCCCACTATTTCTGTACATTAAGCTTCGTGCTTTAGATGAATTAGTAGGCCTTGCTCTTTTCTTTTTAAAGCATGTTTCTTCAATACAGTGGATGCTTAATATATTTAAATTTATGACAGTAGTGAAATGGTGAAGTGGTAAATCAGTTTTCTTGGCTTTAATAGCTGCTGGTTAAGTACATCTGGCAGATGCTGCCTAGCTCCCAGCTGTTCTGAAGTTTCTTTTTTAAAAGTAGAGCATGAACTACTGTACATACAGCATTACTTTTGTGTTTCTTTTTATAATAACGATTTATATTATTTTATTGAGAGATTAGAGACCTTTCATCTATGGTATATTAGGGTAATTTGTTATGTGGATCAACATTTATATTAAAAATATTTTTTTACAATATTCTAACTGTTTTTCCCTCTAAATGCAGAAGACAATGGTGTTGATTTCATGTAATTATGTTTTAAAAGAGCAACTTTTTGTATTTTTATTGTAGCACATTCCGTTTTCTGGTTTGATGTATATTTTGTTCTTTTTATTTGTAATTATATTACTAAAATATTCAGCAAGAGAAGCCGATTTAGTCTTAAAACTGAAAAATTATAAATGGTGTGATAAAGCCTATCACTGATAAAGCCTAATCATTGTGAGCAATATTCTTTAATCATTATCTGGAGGCAAGGTCTAAGATTTTTTTAATGTAATATTAGCAGTCAACTGAACAGTATATGATATCAAATTAAGAACAACAACACATCAGTTATGAATTTTGTAGTACACGTGTCAAGTAAGAAATTACATATCAAGAAATGCTTTAAAAAATGTAAATGACAGAATGGATTTTGGCATATTTGTTTTTAGTTACAGCTTTAGGCAGGCTGTCTTACTCATCCAGGAACATAGAACTGTGTCTTAAAGGGTCTTTAAGGAATCATTCAGATAGTGCTGTAGAGTTTTCTGTGGTCAATTCACTCTATATAAAGGGGTGGTTCATGTTTGCTATTGTAATGGAGTAGCAGATTCTTTGACATTTCCATATGATTTTGAGGTTAATGGCATAAAAGAATTTAGAGCAGGGATTTCACATTTATTTGCTACATAAGGACAAGTTTGATGTAATTGTACTTCAAGATGGATATTTTATCTAAATACAAGGCACCTTACTATATATTTGAATTGTTTTGTATGTTTATGTTTATTATAAAACAAAATACCTCCTGTTAAAATGCAGTTAACAGCCATTGCTTCTTAACTTCTTAACTTCTTAACTTAGTTAATACTGTCACTTTTAAAAAATGTAATTATTGGGCTCTGAGTATGGTATGTTTAGTGATCAACATCACCTTAAAACTTTTTGGAGAAAGTAATAACACAGTAGCTGTGATAAGTCAGAAGCAGCTTGGCTTGTTTTCCATTTAGCACAAATTTTGTAGAGATTTAAACAAGGAAATGGAATTGGCAAAAAGCAGGGTTAAAAGAGACTTTGTGTGAGGAAAAACACAATGCAGGATACTAGATGCTAGATGTCAGCTATATAAAAACAGCAAAAGTTCTACTTTACAACTATTGCTATTTCTCTTTGGCAACAGCTCCCTGTACAAATCAATCACTCATTTCTTTTCTAAGAAGCAATATAAATTACTCAATTTATCCTGAACCACATAACAATATTTCTCCAATAAAGCATTTATATGGCCCTTCTATTATATTGAAAAATCTCATTTCGACATGAACAAAAACACAAGGTTTAATGTCAGTGAGACCATTTGTAGTTCAGTCACTGAGGTTGCCTGAGTTTGCTTTAGATTTTGAATGAGGGAGTGGTGTGCAGGTGCGGGTCTTTTTTTTCATCACTATTTAGTGCAAAAAATATTCCTGTTCTAACTAGATGTGTGAACATAAAATGGGAGTGTTGAGAATGAAAAGAGCATTGAACACAGCACATGTGTAAGTAAGACCGATGCATCACCAAGGGCAGATGCTTTGTATGTGGGCTTTTTAGGCTCAGACAAAGAAATTTAATCCCAGCTGTTAGCTTAGACTGCAAAAACTAAATGGATGAGATAAATGGGCTTGGCAGGTTGAATCAGCCCAGCTGGGCATATGTTTGCAAATCCTGGTTAGAGAGAACGTAATACAGGCTTTGCATGTGGGTTCAATAGAGAGACCTGCTGAAGATGTGGTTGATTTTTCTTTTCCATAAATAGGTACAGAATACAGGAGAAGGTATCTGATTATTGGGGTCTAGTCATAGTGAGATCGGTCTTTTCACATACTGTATGTTAGACCAAAGATGAACAATCTTATATTCTATTCTTATTTTATTCTATTACATGTGCATCATCCTTGAGATTTTCTTTGGGTCCTTCCATTCTAGTTCAAATGTCTTATTTCTGTGTAGATTTTTAGCTAACTGGAGTCCATCATTCAGATATGACCTTCTGCAGGTTGTGTTATTTTAGTATGCAAAGCTATACTATGTTTTAGGGCTATATCATCTCTTAATGTCATACCCTATCAAAATATAAAATGTAATAATATAGGTGTGAGAGAATGGGTTGTGATTTACATCATTATTAGTGGTCACAAAAAGTTTAAGATTTTAATAAGAGTCATGTTTGAAGCAAGATTTTGAGTTGGTGAAAAAGAGTAAAAGTCAATTTGTCCAGCCTTCAGGCAAAACAC